>NW_021637932.1:0-36652 GCF_004799145.2 Neltuma alba | reverse complement strand
GCAGCCCATCCTACTTTTGCCCTTTTTTCCCAAAAGAAAAAGTTAAATTTTAGTAAAAATCCTAAAAAAATGATTGTTAAATTTCAAAATTTTAAAATCAGGAATTATTATAAAAATGTGTTATCATTTATTTTTCAAATGTAATCATTTTCTTTACGAATATAGTAACCAATACTGATTTGAAATTTGAAATTCAACTATCATTTTTTTGGAATTTTTTCTAAATTTTATCTAATCATTTTTAAATTTTAGATTACGTATGGGCCATCTTGGGCCGCCGGCCGAACGACATGACTCTTGGTGTTCCCTCCTTTCTTCAAGGCCTACGCCTCTTCAAATATGTTGGGCGTCTCATTTACTTATTAAAACATAACCATCCGCCTCGAAGACTAACATAATCTGAAAACCAGTTTCAGTACATATTACAATAATAAAAACTATGATACTTATCACTGCAGTAAAATCTACACAAGTCAAATACAATTTTAATAAGCTGTATTTAAAATTTTCAACTGATAAAATTTAATAAAAAATTATTTTTTTAAAAACCTACAATCAAAAAATTACATTTATTCTGGATTATGTACCTCCATTATAAAAAAAAAATTCCCAAAAAAAAAAATTAAAATCTTAATTATTCATAATTTGAACGGTTAAGATTTGATGAATATCATAGTACCTGTATCATCATTGAAACTGGTTCCCCTGGCCCTGGGTGGTTGATTAATGATTAAGCAAGCCAGTGGACCGGATTTGTGGCCTGATTCTCATATTAATTATTGACATTGTCAGAGTCAGACAATTCCATTTGTGTTAAAAGGGATGATTTCAGCTCCCATGGTCCCGCCCTGCAGTTTCAAATTCAAAAACATAAGCAACCAAAGATACGCAATTTCCAGTTTCCACTGCTTTACTACAACAGAGACGATGCATTGCATGGGCTTTTATAACACCAGCTACATCTAGCTGCTCCTACTCCTAAGTCCAAGCATCTTGCAAGATTCAACACCCAATCCAACCTCAAAACCAAGCCACCTTAACAAAAAAATTTCACGGTGCCGTTACCCCACTTCTCACGGTGCCTTTATCCATCAAGGCTCTCCGACACTGTTCTCATTCTGGGCCGCAACTCTGCGTCCTGTTCTGTGCAGTTCAGTGCAAGATGAAATGCTGCAACTACTTGCTTCTTAGCGTAAACCTCAGACAGAAGTGCAGGGTCTATAATCTCGCACAAGGGCCTCTCTTCCCGGAATACTTGCCTCACAAAACTCTCCAGTACTTCGCCCTCTTTCTCTCCGTTCCCGAATCCGGCCTTCGTCCTGTCAATAGTTCTAACAGTATTATCCCAAAAGCATACACATCACATCTCTGAGTATATTTGCCTCCGCTCAAGCGAACCTCTGGTGCCAAGTAATTGTTTTTGGGAAGCTGCTATTGCAGAGGTTGCAATAGACTGCTTTGAATTCTGTCGCTTTGGTGCCATTGCTGTGGACTTTGAACAGCTCGACATGAGGCGAGTAAGTCCAAAGCCAGATATGAAAGGATGGAGTTCATCGTCCAGCAAGATTTTTGTGGATTTAAGGTTGCCATGCGCGTATTTTTCGACCGCCGAACTCGTGTATGTACATTAAACCCCTCGCAGCTCCTTGAGCAATCTTTAACCTTGCTGCCCATGTTAATGGCGGCAAAGGATTGGAAGGTCCACCTGCAACCGAAAAACACCAGACGCAGCAGGAAAAACCTTCAAACAGAGCTTTCAAGTGGAGAGTAAATGCTGAAAGTGACCTCACGACCATTATCATCAGAGTTTAACTTTCCCCATTGTTTTCCCCCAAAAAAAGAAAGACAAAACAGAAATCTTTTACTCTAATGGACCACCAGTTCACTAGCATGGCATTCAGAAAAAGGTGGAAGGAGCGTGGACTGACTCACTCACTGCAAGACAACCACCGCTAGCGGTTCACAATCCATGGCATATCAACAGGGAATAAAGACGAGTGTATTGGAGACATGAATTCTCCAGTCACCAGAATGGGGTCGGAATCATAAGGTTAGATTTTTGGCAGTTGTCACCATCCACACAGGGTTGGACCACAAAAAAGGGTCCATTTATTCAGGAACCATGGTAGGGACACCCAAGGTGTAACAGCACCAAGTCATATTATTGTATGATCACGGACAACAGCCACTTAGGTCCTGTTTGGTACATTTACAAAGCATTGAAAATAAAAGGTACTTGGGATTTGAATTGAAAAAATCTATTCAAAGAGATTGCTTGTTATATAGAATTGAACAAACTCATATATGTAAAATTGGGCAATACTATGAGAGAAGATGGTATTCTCCAATCCCAACTTCATGATTTTGACTCATTCTATGTAACAATCAATTACTTATGCCAAATATTTTTTTAATAATTTTTTTCAATGACATTATTATCCCTATTTTTCAATGTTTTTTCAATATTCATTTAAGAACAAGATGATCGATGGCTCAAAATATGCAGTGCACAACAAATAAGATAGGGACAGGAAAATAACACCAGAATGTGAGAATTAAAACAGCTTTAGTTCACGAGCTCCTCCACATTTACAAACCATCATGATAACAATCACATGACCACATTATTAGCTCTTTTAAAGTAAAAAATGGAATTTGAATTCATGATTGACTTCATGGTGTGACCATAAAACCAAACCAAGAGACAGCACATGATTATCAACCTAAAGTTTCATTACAATTAATACTATCTCTGTTACTTAATATAAGGGTCAGATTGACATTCATTTTCATCTTATACCTAAGATTTTAATTCATTTTATCTCATATTTATCTTTTTTTTCTCAAGATAGTCTTTGTAATAGTTGTATATATTGAAAGTTTCATCAAACGATAATTCTAATTAAAAAATGTATTTTAAGAAAAATAACAACTATTTATTACAAATAAATAATTTTACTAATTTTCTTCGTTTATTTAAATTAGTCAACTAGAAAGTACTAATATGCTAATGCTGAACTTCCCAGAACATTTAATCTTCTAGTGTAACAAAAAGTACGAAGAGAAATAAACCTATTGCCTTAAAAATGATCTCACCTCACACATACTGGCATATAGCACGTACATAGTGAAGGAGGGTAACTATTGACCGAAAAAAGTTTGATGATTCAATTAAGAGAGAACCAGCGCTATTAAAAATAAACAACCAACGGCTGAGAAATTTGATACCATGAAGGGCAGTGTGCAAGCTTCCATTGCGGATGAAGTCAGTGATAATTAATTTTTCATCACTTGCGTAGTAATATGCTCGTAAGCGGACGATGTTAGGGTGGTTGACCCTCCCAATGATCTCCACTTCAGCCTCGAACTCCTTTAGCTTCCAGGTGGCATCACCCTCACTCAACCGCCGGACGGCCACCACAGTCGCCGCCGGGCCCGACCCTTTCCCAGGAGCTACTACCTTATACACTATCCCACTCTTACTCTTTCCCACTACATATGCGGATGCTCTTAATAAATCCTCTAGTTCCAGACTGAACCCTTCATCTACGATCACGAATTTACCCTTTTGCCCTTCACCTCCTTCCTCGTTGGCCTCATTGTCTAATTTTTGCTTCCCTAACTTGCTCAAATCAACCGTCCGTCGTCTGCGCAACAGCCACACTGACAACGAAACGGCCCCCGCTACCAAGGAGACGCCAAAAATTATAGGGACGATGATGGAACGACTTCGCTCTTTCGCCTTCGCTTCTTGATATCCCGCTGGAAACCCAGGGTTAACAGTGTTTGGGTTTTCAGGGTCTTCGTTGCTTGGGTAATTCTCGGGATTCTGAGCTTCTGGGCATGCATTCTGCAAAGGGAACCCACAGAGGCCGGGGTTAGCGGAGAAAGCTGTAGGACCCTGGTTTAGCAACGAACCTACTTGAGGAATTTTGCCTGTCAGGTTGTTGTTCTGGAGATCCAAACTGACTATCACAGGGAGTCGCCCCAAAGCCTCCGGGATCCCACCCGAGAAGTGATTGTAAGAGAGATTCAAGGTTCCAACGAGGTTAGTGAACTCGGATAGAGCTTCAGGGAGAGAGCCATTGAGGGAATTTGAGGATAAATCCAAATGTCTGAGTGATTTGAGAGACCTGATCTCAGTTGGAATGGGACCAGAGAGGAGATTATGAGAGAGGTCTAAAAGGAGGAGGCCAGTCGCGTTGAACAAGCGGGAAGGAATGGCCTTGGAGAAGTTATTGTGCGAAAGACTGAGTTGCCTGAGCGAGTCGAGCAAACCAAGTTCAGATGGAAGGTAACCCGTCAGGCCTTTGTTGGGCAGGACGAGCTGGGTGACTCGGTCATGGGCACAGGAGACCCCAGCCCAGCGACATGGGGTGGAGTCAGAGTCGGACCACGAGTTGAGAACTCCGGAAGGGTCGGACTCAACGGCGGCTTTGAGGGCGAGTAGAGAGAGGCCATCGGAGTTCAAGGAGGAGGTGAAAGAAGCTAAGAAGCACAGGAGAATGGAAACTATGTGGAGAGGAAGATGCATTTCCATTCTTCAAGTGGGGATTAAAATAAAAAGCTGGGAATGTTAATGGATCATTTTGCAAGCATGTTTAGAAAGAAGGCGTCACAGATTGGCTGCAGAGTGTGGAGTTCAAGATGAAGAAGATGGCCTAGCATTTGAATTTTGTCGCAGGGATGTTTTCGAGGTGGCATTACAGTTTGAATTTTTCTGACCATCCTGTCCTCGACATACTTTCTTTTTTAGTTATTATTATTCGCAAATAAGCAGCGTTCTTTCCATAGAGAGCCGAGGCTCAAACTCTGGGTAATTTCCCTTTTTTTTTTCTTTCAATATACTCATCTATGTTTTAAGCTTCATGTATTTTATTCTTATTTATTTACATATTTAATTATTTAAATAAAATTTAAAGAGTTGACAAATAAGTATTGGTAAAAAAAACAAATTAGTATGTACTCTATATATTTTTCAAATATTAGCGCTCCTTACATGTCTTACGTGCCACGTAGATATGCATAAGAGTCACTTTTGTTTTTCTGAGGTAAAACAAAATGTTTGAAAAGGATTTGTTGGGAATTTTTTAAGATCACTTTCGTAGAAGGTATACCCTTTTTTTTTGCCAGATTTTCTAGAAGGCATGTCAGTGGTATGTAGTAAGCTCGATATGGAGGCAGCAAGTAACATTTATAATCTGTAAATGTGAGATTTAATATAAACTTTATGTTGATACGTTGATTTTGTTATACTTTTCTTCTTTGTCTTACTTTCATCTAAGCAGAGTGATGAGTAAAAATAGCTCTACTTTCAAGTAATCGGCGGCATAATTAATCCCTAGGCATTTTTGCAAAGAAAAAAATTGTATATTACACCCTTCTGTTTATTTATGATTTAAAATACAGTAATAATTTGAAGCCAAAAAAAGGCCAAGAAAATAAATGACAAAAACCCGATATCTGCGGCATGAGATAGAGATACCAACGGACTGAGTCGACCACACAGGGGGCGACTTGTTTTGTTTCTAGCCATTTTTTTTTTAAAAAAAAAATCTCATAAATAGTGCGTGGTGTCAGAAAATCATATAACAAGGACAACATGCTTGTGACTCTCCTTTCACTTTTTCAGTTTTGCCATTAAACAACACTGCTTCCTTCTCAGACCCCAAAAAAAAACAACTGCTTCACGGATCCAACAACCGCTGCTTTCATTCAAATGGTTAGAAATTTTTTTGAGTCACGTGCTCTGCTTGATCCCCTTCCACAGTTTTTGAGCTAAAATCCCAATGTTTCCTGATAGGCCAAGAGGCAAATAAAGGAATGTTTGGGTAAGATTAAAACTATGGTTTCAGAAGAGTTTTTACAATATACGAAATAAATATATGAAGAATTTGTCTCGATTTATGAAAAAATATTTCTGCACAGTGATTATTTGGGTATCTAAACACCCATTGAAAATCCAAATACTGCCTACTCCTCTCTAAACTCTAAACCTCGCTCCTTGCTGCTACTACTTTTCGTTTGACTGTTCCCTGAACATGATTGCAATCTTAATTTAATTAGAGCACAACTAACCCACTAATGATCCATGTCCCATTTGGATCCAAGGCTTTCCCAACCCTCATTATTCTTGCTGGAGTTTAGGTCACAGAATCATTATCTCATCACAAGTCGTGATTTTTTACCCTCCAATTGCTATTATTGTTGGTATAGTCAAAGGTCTCTTACAATTTAATCATATTAGACTTCAGAGTGGAAGGTTCATTAGAAGCCAACGGGGTTAGTGAGTAGAAGACAATGGAACAGTAAAAGGAAGAAAAGAACAGGAAACAACACTAGGGCCACCTCGCATTCCTAACCCCCCACTATTCTAACTTTCACCGAAAGACCAACTAACAAACACTTTGGAGCTTTGTGGGCCCACCTCAAAAGTCCATTTTATAAAAAGTTTGAAGCAGCCATGTGCTTTCAGCCTTTCAGCACCACTGATCAGTTTGCCACGAAAGCAGAGTGCATACCATGACCTCCAGGGACCATAATCCACAGGACATCAGAGTGATCACCGTAAGGAAGCCCTAGAAGTTTATCTTTATAATCATTACTATATATTGTAGCAGGAAATTAAACATCATTTTGTACGCAATGTTACATTGTGGCGACTTATTTTTGGGTCAACTTGCGGCCATTTTGTTGGCTGTGCACCACTGCATCTAATATATTAAAGCCAACAAGCCTCAAGTATTTGTCCTCAGGCCTGGGCCCAACTCGCTATATAACATTACATTCTCTTTGCCTACACTGTCATTCGTCTAGTTTAACAGAAAAAAATGTTTATTCCCATGTTGATTGTTTCAAGTTTAACTAAAATAAACAATTAGCTGTTGTTGTAATGTGAAATGTAGAGAGTATAATATGCTCCTCTTCATTATATTTGCAAGGTGCATGTAAACTGCTAGAGTTTTGACTTAAGCCCCTTCTTTCCAGGAATCTCTAATGCATCATAATGGCCAAAGCCATGGTAGAGAACCCTGATCGGGTTTTCCTTGCCATATTCTTGTCCATACTCAGCAATAGATATCAAGCCACCGGCATCTTTATCATACATGTACACTGTGATTGGCATCCTGCAGAATTGGCCTCGTATTAGTTCAACATCCAAAATTGTGAAGTTCACAAACGTACAAAGATTGAATAACTGGTTCAAGAGAGAGGGGCACTAACTGCAGAACATGCGAAGCTATGAATAGTTCAGGTTCACCTCCCCACACATGGGGCTTCCTAATTTGGGAAACATAAGTGTCGAAATCACCTTCAACAAACCTGAGATATCATGTGACAACCAAATCCTATTTCATCAGAAGACAATCATTCCATTGGATCATAATGGTATGAGTTTAACAATTTCACATTCTCATTCAGGCATCAAATGACATCCTCTTGATACATCAATCAACGAAAACCATCACTGATTTCAAACATAAATAGTTTAATATGGCACATCTATATAGAATATAAAAATTCTAACAAGCTATACCACTCATGAGACATAAACATAGCAACTCAGTTCTCAGAATCCATCCAATAAACAAGACCTACTCTAATTATTATTAACTTTCGAAAACAAAGACTAGAGACAGACCTAATCCGCCAGAAGGTGATGCACAACTCATCTACTTAAATCAACCTGCTGTATTTTTTCTGCTAATCGGGAACACATGTTCCTTCGCGACATTGGCAGAGAGAAAAACACAGCGAAAGTTATCTGTCTTCTGTGTGTGTGTGTGTAAAAGGCATTCCATGTGTTGGAATCACAACTATCTATGGATATGTAACTTGAAAGCCTACCATTCTGTCTCTTCCCTTCTTTTGACAAATTCATCAGCAACCTGACCAATGTAACAGAAAAATGAAACAAATCAGGAACAATGGCAGCTGAAGAATTGATGGGAGCAAAAAGGCACCAGAAGAACACAAACAGCATGGTTTCAGACTTATATGAAAAGGAGATTTTAATTTTGTCAAGACATGTAATACTGTGAACTGATTCAAGAATAATATTTATTTGAGACCAAAACTATTCATCAGGAAATATGTGTGCTCAATCATGCATGGTGTTTTTCTTTGGGTGGAGCTAAGGGAGATTGTAAGCTTATTAGGGTGATGCCAACAAATTAAGTGACAAAAAACATACTTTGTTTCTTAACTCATCTGCTAGCTCTCTCTGAAAACTTTCACTTGGAGAAGGTTTTCCGGACCTCAAACAAGCCCCGTGAGCAACAGAACGGAACAAACATCGTCCATCTCCAGGTATTCCTTCACAACATGGAAAGTTTATAATGCAATTAATAAATATCAAAGTTAATTTTATAGCTGTAATTATTTCTATGTACATGTGTGTGTGCAATTTATGTAACATGTAATTGCATTGCTTTATGTGACCAACTACACCATGTATATCTATGCCATCAGAATGCAAAACGTTATTCGTAGAAAGAATGTGCAGCTCACCAATTACAGAATAGTCAGTGTAAACTTCCTTCCCATGTGAGAATTTCACGGATGGCTCACTGCAGTCATCTTCCGTTCTCCCATTCTCTGTATCTGTCTCAGAATGCGCGGGTTGGGAACTTGAATTACAAACAAGTAATCCAAAAATCAAGCCAGCTGATGCACATCCATGTGGCCAAGTTATTGGTCCCACCTTACACTTGGCTTTAGGAAGCAGCTTTTGTTTAGGTACCAAAAGCCTCATATTCAAACTTTGGCAAGCCAACGACACTTCAAGATTCCTCCTCTGAGGTCCTACAGAGCCCAGGACTTGAACGTTGTCCCTTTGCTTGGAGAAGCAAGATCCCAAGCAACCTCCCCTGATTGTTTGGCCCATAATAGTTGCACAAGACGATGTTGTATAAACAGAAAAACCAACATGTCGTAACTCAGATTTCCCAGGGGACAAATGGATGGAACATGAACCACACTTTCCTTGGGACGAAAGACCACAGGTATTGCTGCTTAGTAGCAGATTTGCGCGACCTTTCAGGACAATGGCATTAATTGAAGATAAACAAACAGGAGAGCAAACTCTCATGTTTACATTGCCTGAGTCACAGTAAGATCTAATAATTAGCTCCTAGTCTAAAAAATGTTCCTTTTTTTTTTTTTAATGCCACCCAAAATAATATTCCTAGGAATATAAATTTTGACTATCTATACTCAATTCAACAATAACAACTAAAGCAAATAAACTTCACCATTTCAATTCTGTTCCTGGGTCGATTTGCAATTATATGTTAAGTTGCAACAGGAGAGCTAAACCCAAAAAAATTCAAATTTATTGACAAGATTGGAGATATCACGAGTTCTTTGAAATACCATGACTTGACCGCATGCTTTGAAATCCCTCCTACCTCTCATTAGAGAAAGCTCCTATCCAGTAGAAACGAGACCAAGTGGCTAGCCAACTCCAGGATAAAAGTGGGTGTCGTGGGTTAAAGATCGTAACTGCCAGATGATAAAACAACATAAATGGCACTCTCAAAATCAAAATTCAAAACATGCAGGTGTCAATCAAAACTACTTGGGCTAAAACGTTGATGTCTCATGTCAGTTAGAAAAAAAGGGGAAATTTAATATCCTTTGCTCGCATTCCCATTATCCATTTTGTGATAAAATGGTCGTGTCAGTTGAATTACAAAGAATTATCATACTGAATTCTAATCCGTTAAAAATGCTTCCATAACACCCATGAAGAGGTATATAAATTTGAGAAAAGCTAACAGACCGAGTCTAGCGATTGCTCGGACCTCCAATGAGAATATAACAAAAAACGGAACAAGTTTTAAAGGAATCCCACAAATCAGGCAAAACAGAAATGAAAAGCAGAAGGGAAACAAACCTGTTCAAATGTTAGAAGAGTGACGGGTACGCCATTGGGAATTCTAAAGAAATAGCTGCAGAGGGAAACACGTGAATCAGGATGAGTACTGAAGAGAAAAGCTACATGGCGAGGGAAAAAATGCTGAAGCAAAGAATAAGCAGACTAACCTTGGGACCAAGTTCCCCAAGTGTAAGAACTACCGGATTTTGGATAATAATTTTAATTTAATAAAACTGTTTTGGTTCTCGCAGAATCCACTCCCGTCACCGCGCCTCCATATATCACCTCCGTAAATTCGGTTCTCTCGCACCCGGCACCTGACGTGCACGGTGCACCAGACTCCGCCTCCGAACCGAAATCCGGGTCAAAATGGGAAAACAAGAACACGGCTGAATAACTAGCTTGTGCTCCTCCGGTCAAAAAAAAAAAACTAGCTTGTGCTCCCCGTGTGTTGCACGGGAAGCGTTCATTTCCAACCTAATAAGTACGTCAAATAGTAAAAATATCAAATATTAAAAACCAGATGAAATATACTAAAAATTAGAAAGAGAGTATTATATTTGAGGAGGGAGGGAATAAATCAAAGCTTTTTTAATATCCTCTTTGACCCTTTTTCAAATTCAAACACTTATGATTAAGTGTTATTTTCTCTCTCATCCTTCTTTTAATTTGGAACTTTGATTAAATCCATGCCTTCTTTTTTATCTTTATTTCACACTCCTGTATCACCCATGTGATGCACAAGGAGCTTAAAGATATAAAATTATTTTATCTTAATTTTCTATTTTTTTGGGTTAAAACTTAATTTATTATTAACTACTTATTATTGTTTGTAGCCAATTAATAATACTAATAATTGTTGGCAAAAAATAAAATAAAAAATCATGAAATGTTTTCACATTTAAATGTAAAATCCTAATGAAATTATAGTTGTAGGTCCGAAAATTCTCAGCTTATTATGTCAAAATTTAGTCTTAATATATTTATTATATATTGAACTAAAAGTTATATTCATTAAAATATAAACTCTAACCAAATATATTTAACTCCAATTACATTAATTATACCATTTAGACGATCCCTATACTAATCTATCACACCACAACTTTAATTTCTTTCTAATTTTCTTGGCACAACATGCTTGCACTTTAAGTTTTTCAGTGATTTGCTCAAGATAATTGGGATTTATCACGTTCAAATAATAGAGTAACATAATTACTTGAAAATAGGCAAAACTATACAATAATATTTGGAGTAATAACTATGACAAGTTAATAAGTATTCATTTCCTCTTAAATTGACAGCAAACATGATGAAAAGGAAAAGATGACTTTCTTTTCATTGACCTAAAAAGAAGAAACATAAAAAACAGCTTTCAGTTTGCAGTGTCATCAACTTTTGCCCTGTTTTATAGGCTTAATGTTACAGCCAGAATGCCTCCATACGTGCACTGCTCTAGTCTTGCGACCTTTTATAGACATCTTCAATTGAAGAATGCGTCTTTAACAAAAGAGATAAGTCATACTTGATATCTATAGATCCCAAAAACATGAATGTATTAATAGGCAGTCCAACTTTTGAAGATGTGTTGTTCTTATTTGGAATATCATATGACACCTACATAAAGAACTTTTGACACCGCCAGCTGACTTTTCACGAGTCATTGAATACATAAGTTAGCCATGTTGCTTTTCCCATGGACAGGTTTGAGTATGACGGGCATCATCAAGGCCTATTCGATTCTTTGACACATATTAATCTATGGTTATACACACTTACATCAGTGAGCGAGGATGAGAGAGATCATCAAGGCCGGCTATATATGCTGCTATATGCACAGGGAAGGAATAGAACATAATGAATATAATGCAGAACTAAAGAGGGTGAAATATCAGAAAACAAATGGAAATTAGAATTGAGAGAAAGTTACGTGGTAAACAATTTGAAACCAAAAAAAAAAAAAAAGATGAAGTGCTTGGAAAGGATAAAGTTGTTTCTCATGTGCTTTTATACATGCCTAACTATTTGACTTCAAGTGATACGCCTCCAACAAAATCAATAGGTAACCTTCAAATTCAAATAGTAGAACGAGGTGGATAGGTTTTGAAAACATGTAGTTTGTTTGGCTTTTTTTTAATATTGATATATATTGTTAACATAAAGAAAGGACCCGTCGGTTGACCAAAAAAAAAACAAAGAAAGGGCCTGTCATTTTGATGGCATAAGAACTCTGTATTGCAAAAGTTCAGTGCACTGTCGGAAGCAAATATTGTCTACAAACTACACATGCATACTTTAAGATATACCCTTTTTGAGATGCTTCCTACGCTAATCTTTCAATTTTTTGTGGAGAAAAATAATTGCCCTTTATCAGCCACAGAAAATACTGATAGAAAGAAGGATGAAGTCATTAGTGAGCCTAATTGTAAGAAGACAGGTCATTTGAAGGAATCCATATGCTACAATGAAAAGAAGACCGAAATGTGACTTTATTTGGCATGTTTCCTTTTTGAGACGTTTTCGGTCATTTAACACCATCAAGAAATAAACACAGCAGAGGTAAAATACTTGTACACTGAGGTTCAGATCTCTTTTTTCAGGGCAGTCAATGTGGTCCATAAAGCTTTTAATATTTTCATGAAACACCAAAAGACCATGTTGGAAAAAAAAAAAGCAAAAACAAATATCTAGAAAGAATCATTATACTTTGGTAGAAATAAAATTCAATCTATGATATTCAATAATCAGAAATATACGAAATAACAGTCACAAATGATTTTGCTGTGTATAAAAAATTTAAAGTAATGTGATAGATTACATGGAAATTTGTAATTCTCCTTGGCCCCACAGAAAATTACAGATTATTTCATGAAAATTAATGAAAATATTGAACTCCCAAAATTTTGTCTGGTGGCCTTCTTTGTTTAATGTAAAACAACGTGTTTCAAGTTAATATGGGTTGAGTGCTCTATGATTATATAGATTGACATCCATATAAGTATATAATAATGTTGCAATATGCATAAAATTCGTTAGATGCCAAGAGCAAGTCTAAGCATGAGCATTTAAATTTATTATGATTTTAAGCATGGGTAAGACAACTTGAATAAAAACACACCCTAAAGAATAAGAACCATTAGACATTAGCTTCTTTTCCCCCCCTACCATTGACTAACATCAGCTTGAGGAAAAAAGGTTTAACTGACACAAAAAAGTTGTTTGACAGAACAATAAACACTAAAGAAGCAAAGTCATAAGCATCATGCGTTCAATCTTCTTTAAATCTATGGTTCAATCCTCATGCAGTTTAAATTTTTACATGATGCTAAACACATTTTCTTATGAAACTCCTGAAGCATGGTATAATTTTTTCTGAATGGTATCCTATAATCACCTTAGATAGCTCCCATTGCAACACATAGCATCCATACTAAAAAAAAGTACGGATCCATTCTTTTCAAAACTTATGAATCCATAGTTAAAGCCACCGGTGCATATCTTCACACAAAGCAAATTGAGCCACATCCACACAAAATACACACCCAAGCTCAGCAAAATAAATGAAGCAAGATGATTAGAATGACATAATAAGAATAAGAACATGGCGGAAAAGAAAAATAAGCTTCAAATAGAATCTCACACTTAATATGAGCTTAAAAAATGCAGACAACGCTTCAAATATAATCGAGTCATGATATTATAAAAATGACTTAGCAATCTCACACTTTTATGTTGGCAAAAAAAAAAAAAACTACTCAGCAGTTTTTATTTTTTTTTTCCAGTCGTTGTTACTCAGACAATGCTTTTGTTTTATTAAACAATCAACATGGTGCCCACACTTGAGGAAACATAATTGAGCTGTTCAAGGGAATAGAGTAAGGTCAGATAAAATAAAGCAGTCTTGCTTTTCTAGCTATGCAAGGCCAATAGGGTGCGGTTTTTGATGACTTAACTTTCTTCTAAATAGCTCAGCCATTTTGTTTTATAGGGTATATATGTGCATCCGCACCATTTTATTATTAGAGCCTCACTCGCGAGAATTGCTGTGATTAATAAGAAAAGAATTAAAGGATGTGGTTTCACATGCTTAACAATAAAAACCTTACCCACTGAGATTAATAAAGTTAAGTCAATCTTAGTGCTATATACTTTATCATGGTGTGGACGCAATGATCATTTTAAGTCACTACATCAAATTTGATAATAATATATCTACGTAACTTTCAAGTTCTGACATTTTGGGAAATCGAATATCACTAATGTGGTAAAACTTGAGCAACCAAAATATTCATCTCATGGGAGAGCATGATGTAAAGGAGGATCGGTTCATCCTGACATATCCCTCTTGAAAGCAAGATATACAATCAACAGATAGAGAACTACAACATAAAAGAAACTAAATATCTGAATTCTATAAAATAGAAGAACCCAAAATCAAAGAACAGATACAATCAACAGATAGAGAACTATAGAAGAACCCAAAAACCAAAATTGCCGGAGCTAGACATGGGGAAGGGGAAATTAGTTCACCTCATATCATCCTTCTTCACTGTAGCTTCTTCGCCGCTGCCTTGGTCGTAATATCTCCACACTGTTAGCCATCTACATTCTTGACCTCTCATATTGGTGTTCATCCTTTCCTCCCTCCATCTTTATTTCTTTGTTCCTTCTAATCTAAAAACTCAAACGAAGAAAGCAAACCCTTGAAAGATGTTGAGAAGAAAATTTTAGAGAAGATAAAAAATCAAACCTTGAAGCAAGCATAACCTTCTGAAGATACTTACATAAAATAGAAGAAGGATGGTGGGAGAGAACAGAAACAAGAAGAGGAGAGGAAGAATGGATATATATGACGTAAAAAAAAAAGAAGATAAAAACTCAAATCGTGAAGAAAGCCTACCAGATGTCTCTCTCATTGTGCTTTAGAAACTTTACAATAACCGTGCATCAGACCTTCTTATTTTTCCCTGTTGATTACAAATCCGAAGAAATTTTAGCAATTGTGAAGAAATAGCTAATATTACCTTTGCTCTTCTTCATCTTCTAGAGAGAATACATAGATGAGAAACTCATCTGTCATGTGAATCATAGTTGAGCTTTAACTGCTTCAATATGGCAAGACCTTTGAACAACTTCTTCATTCTTAGATCAATGTTGTAGAGAGAGATGAGTTCAAACAGAATAGTAGAGCTACCTCGAGCAAATAAGAAGAAATCAGAGACAGAATACATGTTTTTGTTTTCTTCCTTCCTCGATGAACTGCAAGAAATGATCGAAAAACCTAATAAGAGGGGCCAAAGAAAAACAAACCGAAGAACAACAAAGAAAAGTGAAATTAGCGAAAGGAAAATAAAATAAGAGGAAGAAGGGGAAAGAGCAGAAATGAAAGAAATAATAAAAGAAGATTATAAACATTTTGAATGAGATAAAATGGCACTGAGACTCCTGAAAGGAGATCTGAAGAGATGGAGGGAGATAAAATTTAAAATTTGAATTTAGAAGTGAGTACCTGTGGCAATGAAGAAGTGAGAGGTAATGCCTCATGTGAAAAAAATGACGGAGAGAGGCGTATGATAAAACTCACGAAGAGGGAAAACATAATAAATGGGACTGAGAGAAAGGTGCGGAACAGTGAGCCACAACCCAAAGCCCAATGTATATCATCTATTATGATTAGCTTGACAGAGCCCAAGAAATAAGCTTATTTTAATGAGCATGGCTTGTGAACAGTAATTCATCTCTGAAGCCAGTGCTAAGCCGTTTCTGGAGATGGCTTGGTGGAAGAGTATTTATATATATATTGATATTGATGATTACCACCGGTAGACCGGTAGAGCCGGTAATATGGGCCAACCCGCCGATTATGGGTTGGCCCATGGCAGGCCTGAAGCTTGGCGGGCTGGGCTTTTTAGGACCGCTTTCTGACGGGCTGGACTTTTTTCAACCCGGCCTGCGAGGATGGGTTGGCGGGTTAGGCCCGCCAACCCGCCAAATTTTTTTTTTTACTTTTTTTTAATAAAACCTACTCAAAGTCTCAAATTCCTAAATACCTAAAATAAAACATGCAAATAAAAATTATCATAAATAAAACATGGAACCCATCCAAAGTTTCAAGTTCCAAGTTTCAAATATATCAAAATATTAAACATATGATTAAATGAACATGATATGTCCTTAATAATTTAACAAACATCTCGAATTAAAACATAAATCCAAATTAACACTACCACAAAGTCACAAACACAAAGTCACTACACAAATCACTATCAAGTGCTCAATCATCACTCATGAGCTAGGGCAAAGGTGCAAAGCAAAGACAAAGAGCAGAGAGCTTGGGGCTTGGGACTTGGGACTTGGGACTTGGGACTTGGGACTTGGGACTTGGGAGTTAGGACTGGCCGAGGGCGACTGGGAGACTGAGTCTGGGAGAGTTGGGAGTCTGGAAGGAGTGCGACATGCAAGCAAAATGTGAAAATGGGACCGTGTTGGTGTTGCCGTGTTAGACTATTGGACATGGACTGCTCACTGTTGCATTGTGGACTAGGCTAAGAGTGTAGAGACTAAGGGGTGTTGGTTGGAGGGGAGGGGAGGGGAGGGAAGGGAAAATGAGCCCCTCCCCTCATTTGGTTAAAAATTTTGGAGGGGAGGGGAGCTAAAATGTCCCCTCCCCTCCCCTCCCCCATTTTGGCTCCCCTCCAAATTGGGGGTTTTTGGAGGGGAGCCAAAATTTTGGACCATTATGCCCTTATGGTTTTTTTAATATTCCACTTCTACCCATAAAATATATTATTATAATATTTATTTAAATAAAAAATATATTATCCTAAGTAAAAAAATAAAAAATAAATACATTATTATAATTAAAAATATATTATAAAAATTATTTAAAAATAAAAAATTATTTAAATAAAAAATTATAATATATAAAATAATTTTTTTATAAATATATTATTTATTAATATATTTTAAAGATGGAAAAAAAGATAGCCTAAAGAAAATAAAATTTCATTTTTCTTAGAGCATATAAAATTTGTTAATTTGATTATTTTAAAATATTATTATATTAATTAGAATAAAAAATTACTATACCAATTTTTTAATACACATATTAACATGATAAGACTGAATTTATTAAATTATATAATTTAAATTAAGATGTAAATTAATTTACATAATATATCAATAAAAAACATTAAACTAATATATAAGGGTAAAATGGTAAATTGATTATTACTATCCCTCCCCTCCCCTCCTTGAACCAAACAAAGGATCATTAAATACCCTCCCCTCCCCTCCTTTTTAATCAAACCAAACAAGGTGAGGATAAGACCTCCCATCTCCCTCCCTCCCCTTCCTTCCCCTCAAACCAAACAGGCCCTAAGAGGCAAAGGGAAAAATTTGCCAAAAAAAAAAAAAAATGGTTAAACGGGTTGGCCCGCCAACCCTGCGGGTTAGCCCGCCGCGGGTTTGGGCTTGGCGGTTATGAGCTCAAAACTTCCATTTTAAAACGGTCCTAATTTTTATCAACCCAACCCGCCACTTATTGGCGGGTTGGCTCAACCCATATTACCGGCTCTAACCACCGGCCTCTTGGCCGTTGTGTGGTGTGTGTGTGTGTTGGATGTGTGCGTGGAGGTTGGAGCCCGCTCCTTATATTACCAAAAAAAAAAATTACTATGAATATTTAGTTCATTTTAAATTTTATGTTAAAAAAAAAGCACGTGTCTAGTAAAATAGTAATATATTCATGTAGTAAATAGATTCTTTATGCTAATGATGCGCTATCCGCTATCCTTCTTTTTGTCAAAAGAACCTTGAAAAATTAGAAAGATTTTAAAATTGTATACATGCACACGCATTACTTTTAGATATAATGTACATAAATTAATTGCTTGTTGAATGAGACTTTACCCAAAAAAAGTAAAAATGGGAGTATTAAAACATACACAACAAACAATTTATATCTATCTATTATATATAAAGTTTCTTAAAAATTATACTATTTAATAATTATAAATAATACGATTTATTTCAATCTTCGTGATAACATTTTTTTATTTAAATTAAATTAGGCGGGCATTTCAACATCAAACCAAAACCGAGCCACGCCATAAATTGGCATGCATTGCCGACATTATATTATAGTTGGCTCTTGCTGGGGGAAAAAGTGAATCCAAGCTATATGGTGTCAAAGCCCACCCGAGAGATTTAGGCCCAAAGAATTACCCAAGATGTAAAAATGGAAGCAGAAGAGCTTTGCTTGGGCTTCGGGCCCATTTGAGGATCAAATTCGACGCAGTAAAAGCCCAAACTTGATGCTAATAAACTCCCTCACTTGGGGCCCAAAAAAGAGAAACCCTGAAAAGTGAAAAACCCTCCGGGACAATCAGCCGATGGCAGCCTTCTTCTCTGTCAGTAAATGGGTTGGAATTTGTTTTTCTGGCTTATAATTTGTTTTCCCCTCAACGTTGCTCTTCTTGCCTCCACTTTTTATCAGGTATCTCCTTTTCTCCCATATGTTTTATTTCTCACTGTCGTTAGATTTTGTTATTACATTGATATGGAGGATGCGCATTACGGCTGTTTTGAGTTCAACGAATCTGATTGAAGTTCCTCTTTTTACCCCCCTGAAGATTCTGATCTTAACAGACTTGGAGGCTGACTATGTCAACCCATATGAGGCTTCCTCCCGTATCAATTACTTCGTTGTTCCTGAGTTTATTGGGCAGGCAGCACTATGCGCTCTCTTCCTCCTCACTGGGCACTGGTTCATGATCTTTTTGACAGTTCCCATCACTGCCTATCACATGACGCTGTATGGTGGATATTTGTACTTAGATTTTCTTCTTGCTTCTTAGGCTACAACAATTGTCATCTAGCTAGTGGAAAACTTGGAATATTTAAAAATTTCTAACTTGATTCACAGTTGCTGTTGAATTTTTTAGGCTGAATCATGAGAACTGAAAACTTAGCTAAATTTGTAACTGCTCTAATTAACTTGCAAATGAATTATTAAATGCATATATTTTGTTTAATATCCGTAGGATTTAGCAAAAGAACTCGCATGTTTTTGTCGTGAATCATGATTTAGCCATTTTAATGATGATTCAGGTATGCGAAACAGCAGCATCTTCTTGATGTCACTGAAATGTTTAGGGTAGTTAATGCTGAGAAGAAATACCGGATAGTGAAGTTTGCTTTATATCTCTTGACTCTTGCTGTTGTTGTCTTCAGGTATGCCATACACATAACTTTGATATGGTGGTGTACATCGCATTATTACTGCTTTATTTTATTTTGATTTTTCTGATTAAGGTCTTCCTGCAGGATTATCGCTGCAGGAATAATGCTATTTCACAATTTCAAGTTTGAGGATGTCCGGTCTACCCTTTTTGAGTTCTAGGAAATTTTTGTAATCCTTCCAGAATGTGTGATTGGCACCGTTCGGTGATACCTTAGCACTTGGTCTCCTGTAAAAGTTAACTATTTAAGTTAGCTTGGATTTAGAAACTTTTAGAGTCATTATACTTGAAATTTTATGGGATCAATTTACTTGTCCAGTTATGGATGGATCTTGTAGTTGAATGTAAATAAAAGTCTTGCATGTTACCCTCATCTTGTTGTACTTTTTCAACCATCGAGATTGCAGTTGACTTTTGTTCAGACGTTTCTTCGGGGGCCAAAAAAGGGGGGGGGGGATGTGTCCGTGTACATCAATAAGATTCTGACTATACTGGGTCATTTATTTTTAATCAATTGGCTGGATTGGTTATATTTGAGAAGATACAGTAATGGGGGCGAATGACTGCTGCAATTTTCCTAATTTGTCCTAGAGTTTGAAAATCATCTTCCTCATGTCAGCCTCCAGACCTGTCATCATGGGGCAAGTTTGGTGGAAACGGATCGTAGAACAGTACCCGAAATCCTGTGGCACATACCAGATTCTTATGAACTGTTGATATCTATGATCATAGATTATTGTCTAACTGCAAAACCACGACTGGGAAATCATGTAGGATTTTTCTGGAGACACGCTCAAACAATTTACCAAGAAAACTTTTGATTTCCGAAAGCACAAATCTTTTGATATTGTGCCAAATATTTTGACTGTCAGCTACAATGCAAAAAAGATTAAGCGATGAAATAATCGAACAAGAAAATGCCTACTTTAAAATTCCTTATTCATCGTTTAATTCAATTTCTACATTTGAATAAGGGATTTCTTTTACTCCTTTTACTACAAAGTTGCCTGAATCAGCAATTCATCTTCTAGTTTTCAGTACTTCACTCGTCTTTTCATAAACTCAGACTTGAGAATGAGGCTGGGTCAAGATCTCATCAGAATATAAATTTTCTTGGCAGTGATCTATATATGAACATGAATAACACGAGAAGGCATATGTAGTCACTGATAGCATTTCTTTTCCATGGTAAAATAGGGTAGACTTCAAACAGTGGTTATAAAAAAGCTATGTATCATTATTCTTGCAGGCAACATTCATCATGGATTGCCATTTATAATTTATCACTTCCTGGAGATCCTAAAGGTTAATTGTTCTGGGTATGGAGGAAAATGGCCTGCAAAACTACTTAACCAGCGTGGTAACCAATGTGTGAGGTGGGGTGTAAGTTGCTCTATGTTGTACGTCTCCCTGTTTTCGCTCTCATTTTAGTGGGAAATTTGAATTTAATCAGTATTAATGAGGTTAAAAAGTGAGCAGTTCACTGTCAATAGAAATAGAAATGTTGGCAACCAGCCAGAATGGTGAATACTGTGAATCTGGATTGGAAGCCTTTTTATTTGGATACATAAGAGACGATTACTTGCTAATTAAGGGTGAATAATACAATGATGATGCACATTCAATGTTAGAAAGTCTCAGAGGCAGAGGGCGGAAGTAGAATATATATATATATATATATTGGTGGGTGGACGGGTGAAGCATTTTCAAAAGCAGCACCACTCTCACTGGAAAAAAGCCGAAACCTAACAGATCATTCCCATCCATACCCAAACTATCAACGTCCCTTCATCAGAAGCTCATTTACTTGTACTTGAAGGCGTTGAGAATGTTAGTTTGGCATGCCTTTGATGGGAAGTGGATAGTTTCTTTGGAGTGTTTTTTTTTTTTTTTGTCCCATGTATAAGTTTTCTTTGTTAGAGGCAATCATATTCAAAGCATTATCGAACACTAAATATAAACATTTTTTTAGTGAAAATTTGAATCTTAATTTACTATACTGTGACAGATAAATCCTTTTTGATGCACCCAATCTTATTAGTAAAAGGAAAATCAACTGGGAAGCTGCCTGGTCATTTGAGTGCTGCTTGTTATTTTGTTTGGGTGGGCCTACTATCATGAAGGCCGGTCTTATTCATTCTGGACCACTTTTGGCGGGCCACCCACTACTGTCATCTCAGTATTCACTCTTTATAATTACACTTGTGCTGTTCCGAATTTCTTAAAACAATCATTTTTACATTTTACAATTTACATGATAAACTGTTTTTTGAAGCTGATGTGAATAGACGCCTAGACTTCCCTAGTAATTTGGCAAGGCATTAGATATGCCTTGCATCGGTCATGTATTTAGGCATTTTATAATATCCATTTATGGTTGATTTATTTTACTCAGATTTTTGTATAAGACTAGTTAAATCAGTTTTTTGTAACAAATATATGTTGGCTTTCGTACATTAAAATTATATTTAGGTAAAAATACCTTAAAATCAACATGTATGTTTTTTAGAACACAATAACTAGGGCTTTATATTTAAGACTGTCAATTAGTTTTTATATTAAGAATCGGAAGTAGTAATAATCATTATAGGCTGTGCAATTATTATGTTCTAGTTTATGTGCTCACTCTCTCTGGTTTTTTTTCCCCGAAAAAGAAAAGAGAGAGAAACTGTTGGTGGGTGTAGGATGATGAGGGTGAGGCTACGAAGGAGGGGGTGGGTGGAATAAGAGAAAGTTGACGAATGAAAAGGAAACAAAATGTAATGAAACGATACGACCAAACAGATAAAATTTGTATGGCTTTTCGCTGTCTTGTTTGGTTCCTTCCTTCGTCCTTTATTTCTTTCTGGTGCAATGCAACAGAATCGTTGGAATTCAATTCTTCAGAGTTGGGATATCAATCAGGTTCTTGGGGTCTTCCTGATTGTATCCTTTGATCGTGGGGCCCACGACGCGTGACTATTATCTTTCCCTTTCCTTCTTTGCTTTCTTTTCTTTTCTTTTTTCCAGGTCTCCATGTTATTCTTTCGTTTCTTTTGGGTTTCCATATCAGACTGAAAGCAAATATCACTCGTCTTTCACTTTGATACTGCACCATGGATGGATGCCGCTCCTTGTGATCTTCATATTCGCAATCAAATGATAATCTGAATTTTATGTTATACTTTAAAAGATTAAAGGATAAATTATACACAACCCTCTCATAATTTGGATTGTGCACAGATATTCATAAGTATGCAAAAGCAGTTTTGTGCCTTAAAAGTTAAAACATAAAAGAGTTTTCCTTTTTTAAAATGATTGTGAGAATTTACCAAAGAAGCACGTACAGTGACTTAGTTGAAATTGGTATGAGAAGACAGAGACAAAGGGAGGTGGGCACACAGCCAATTCTTCTCTTAAAAAGCTTATCACAAACAACAAAGGAGAATGTGGGCGAAATAATGTGAACACAACTTTCCATCTTCATTTCTCACTGCAGACGGATCATTATTTCACAGCCCCGGAGAAGAACAGCAGGAAGACGAAGAATTTGGAAGGAATAAAAGATTATTGAGGATACCAGAAAGGGACGTCCTGTTTATTTCATTCAGCCTTTTCATCAGGGGCAGAATTGTATTCTCATTCTGTTTCTCCCAACGGTTAGCTTCCCCACCTTCAATAAGCTTCTCCCAGCCCCCTGTCACTATTTCAAGTCGTCGCCAGTGACTATTGATTTATGCAAGTTGAAGGGATTTTCCCACTAAATGGACTAATTTTTTGGGATAGATTTTTTTTCTGAACTTCTGCTTGCAATAGGCTGACTATTTTACACCTGCTATGATAAAATAAAAAAGGCGTGAAAAAGTAAAGGGAGGAGATCAACATAGAGAGGAGTGTAGAAATGGGAGACATGCATGTGATTAAAGCAGGGTTTAATGGCGAAGGACGGTATACTTTGGGTTTATGAGTGGTGGGGCCTTGATCAGTAATCACAGAGATTGTCAGAAGAATTATCATGTTATGTATTTGGTTTTAAGGCCTCATTGTTTTGCCGGACGTCGCTTTTTAAGTGCTTTAGAAGCATAGCATCAGAAACACATCGGAAATGGCATATGGCAGGGGCTCAATTTAGCAGAAGCAAGCAACATGATTTATGGGTACGCACCAGGAATTTGGTCGACTAGTACATGGTCCTTGCTCCACATCTTGGTCTCCTTCTTAATTAGTCTTACTTTCTAAATAACCCTTTTCTCACTTTTAGGCCACCATACCCACAATAGGACTGGCATACACTTGTTTACTCTTCTCTGCACTTAGTGTTATGAGGTTATTTATTGGCCCGCGGATAAAACCTGTAGTTATGCACTAACAACGCAGTAACACATTGGTCAAGAATAAAAACATCATCTCGTGCTTCTTACACGAATCATGAGGACTTGATTCTTTGTTACCCCTCAATAACCTTCATTTTCTGTATAAAACCCGACATATTTCTGTGTACTCAAAAGCAAGGCTCTGGATCCAAGAGGAAATAAATTTCAGTCACAAGGAAGCAATGGTTTTAGTTTAAACATGAGCATTGTTGGCACGGAAAAAAAAGAAAAAAGACACGAATGTTATCAACTTATCATGGTCGATATTGCTTGAAAACTTTCGCCTTTTTTTTTTTTTTTTCTCTTTTGAAAAGGGTGGTGCTCAACGTTGCTAGGAAGAAGAAAGGAGAAAAGTCAGAAAACCAGTGACTAAGCATACACACAACTGAAATAGGAAAACGTATCCAAGCAGGAAAATGTGAAGGCAGAGGTCGAGTTGCCCATCAGGTCAATGAAGTGGGCCTCTGCTGGCAACGGCTCGAGAGGGACAATAATAATAACAAAGATTATTATTCTTTTGTTTTATTACCTAAACCTTTGTCTAAGACTCCGGAGCACGCCTATCGCCCACAGTCCCTCTGTATCACTTGAGATAAAAAAATTTTTTAGATAAAAACAAAATCATAATTTTAAAAATATTTTTACGATATACAAAATAAATAAGTAAAAAAATTTGTCTCGATTTACAAAAATGTATTTTTTAAAAACGCTTTTGGATCAATCCAAATAACCCCTAATCCTATAGCTATAACCTGTCCTTTTAATTTTGTTTCATAACAAATTTCCAACTCCATATTGATATGTATATATTGATTGACAAAGAAATATGGGTTATGAAAAGTAAGTTAACGAAATGGGGGACTTTATTCGGTGGTCCCCTGATTTGGCTGCCTTTACGGTTTTACCATGGTAATGGACGAACAGAATTGTTAGAAGCGTTTTACCCTCCCTCCCCCCACTACCTCAGCCTTTGTCCACTAGCGCCAAATATACTCGTTACCCCTCAACTTAGCGCATCACCCCCACCGTAACGTAGCCGTCGTTGCTTTCGCCATACTTCAATTGGCTGTCAAGCAATTCCTGAGACACACCACAATTCCACCGGCTTGACCGCCATTGATTCACCGCTTTTTATAATCAAATTTCCCTCCCAACATTTTCTCTCTCTCGCTCTCTCCCTCCCTCTCCCATTCTCATTTCACTCTCTTCAGGTCTATTTGCCTCCTGTTCCTCCCGCTGCTGCCTAATCAAGCTAATTCTCTGGTTTAACGTTATAATGCTTGAAAATTGGTAAATTAATCAACGTAACTGAGCATTTCGGTTACTCCAGAAATTGATTTCGGATCATCATCGATTGGTTCAACTTCCACCTGATGGAGCAAACTACAGGAGGTTTCACTGGATTCAATCTCTCTGCTGCTGGTGAACGC
Organism: Neltuma alba; assembly: GCF_004799145.2. Classification (NCBI taxonomy): domain Eukaryota; kingdom Viridiplantae; phylum Streptophyta; class Magnoliopsida; order Fabales; family Fabaceae; genus Neltuma; species Neltuma alba. Next base: position 11,748 of record NW_021637932.1, on the reverse strand, counting down.
GATCAGGCAACACTTGAATCCATTCAATTCAACGAGGAAATCGAGCGAATCATAGCCCCAGCCCCAGAAAACATTAGCTCGTTCACTGCACTTCTCGGACTACCACCAGCGCAGGCCAAGGAGATCCTCCATTCGCCCAACTGCGACGGAGTCACCGCCGCGGCTTTCCCCACCTACGGGGAACAACCCTTGTGCCATATCAACGATCAGAAACCCCACATACTTCACTCTTCCAGTGGCACTTCAACACTCCCTTCTAACAGTGCTTTGATCGAGCGCGTTGCCAAGTTTTCCGTGTTTGCCGAAGAGAACTCGCCACCGGAGGAGCCCAACTTGGTCCCGCTTAGTACAGGAGCAAATTTAAACAGAGTGAAGCATGAAACCCCGGAAACCGATTCAAATCCTAAGCCAACCTCTGTTATCCCTTCTAACCCCTCGATTGAGCACAAGAACGAAAGGGCCGCAAAGAGGAAGGAACGAGAGAAGAAGGTACTTGGAAACATAATTGCAACCAACCAATAACTAGGGTTTCTGCTTTCGATGATCTGGTGCTTAAAACATGGAATAATGACCAAATATATAAAATACAGGATAAAGAGTCCTCGAAGAAGAGTAAAAGCGTCGTCGACGAAACATCCGGAGACCGTGATAAACTTCCATACGTCCATGTTCGAGCTCGTCGCGGCCAAGCTACAGACAGCCATAGCTTAGCAGAAAGGGTAACCTGCTAACCACTAATCAATGTTTAGTTACAAAAGCTTTGTTTAATTAATTATGATTTTAATTGACAATTGTGTAGGCCAGGAGAGAGAAAATCAATGCTCGCATGAAGCTTTTACAAGAGCTGGTCCCCGGCTGCAGTAAGGTAGGCGTGATATGTGCCTGGGTAGCTATAATTAATTTATCATGATTTTATTGGCATATCGCAATTTTATTTGAGTAAGATAGATTTCTTCATTTTTTTTTTTTTTTTTTTGTGAAACTTCATATTAAGTTTTAATTTCTATTTTTTACAATTAATAGAAAATTGTTAAAAAAATAATGCTTCATTGATGTCCAAACAAAGTTTTTTTTTTTTTTCGAAAGGAAATAAGCGAGGAAACTAGCTGCATTATATGATATCTATCTTTCAGTTGGCAAAAAAAATATGATATCTACCAACCCAAGCCTGGTATATTTCTTGTGTATAAAATATTGACATGTGTTATTTTGTATCTTATTACCATTGATTGGAATTGGAAATCATATATTTTCTGGATCGAATAGAATAAAAAATCATAAGTAAGAATGAGTGAAAAGGGGCAATTTTTTTATTATTTTTAAATAGTAACTTAATTGTTAAAATCAAATCGACAAATTCACCGTAAGCTTTTCTACTATGGTTATTGTGATGTGATTACTTTTTTTCCCTAAAAAAAAAAAAAAGTGGTTGCTTTTATATCAAGAAAAGTAACGGATGCCCCGAGCAAAAGGGGAAAAAAAATCACCATGGCCAGTTACAAAAAGGAATGAAGATGCATATAGAAAAAATGTGGATATCAGCATATAGGAAAAATGCATACAAGATTATATTATTTTTAAATTATAATTAATATTTTTTATTTATTAAAACTTGTATATGGAACCCATATGTAATTCCGATAAAAAAAAATCTATTATTCAAGCAAGTAAAATATGTAAATAAATAAGTTTTAGGACCAAATAGCATATTTACTCTTACATTTTCATGCCTGTACCTTTTTTCTTCATTGAAATATTTGTCTTTTTTGCGTTGCATCTTTATATTGAAATTGTTTTCATTGGCAAGAGCGGATCATAATCATCCAACCACATAATTATCACAAGAAAAACTATATAGCCTATATAATTAGTGCGGTTGGCACGGATCGTCCATTAACCGGGACAAAACGGTACCCTCAAACAGTCATTCCTTCGGAGCCTTCTTAATATAGGACAAAAAATATACGTCATGTGTGTGCTGGATTTTGGTCTTCTCTCTTCTTGTCAGTTTTTAATCTCTAGCTTCATGGCTTGTTGAAGAGACAAAAGGACGGACAGTGCTTCCATAACTGGGAGACACGTCACGTAGAATAGGTATGTTGAAAACGAGTGTCCTGGGGCTCTCCACGGGAGTAAAATTTTAATCTATGCTGTGACGGTGATGGTATCACCATCCTTTCGAGTTGGTAGGCATATTAAACAGGATGACTAAATAGGTCGATAAATAAATGCATTTGTGGGGATGGGTGCGCTTGACAGCGATGCAAGAAAATTTCCCACGTACCTGTTCTGATGGTGCTGCTGTTTTAATTATTCTCGTTTGCGGATCTTTCTCGATCAAGGGAAAAAATCTGCTCTAAACTGTTATCTGCTTGAAAACCGTTTTCCTTAGAACAATTTTCCATTACTCTTGCATAAATTGGCCAGTTACATAAATAAACTGGAATTTTCTTATGTTGAGTTGAGTAACCTAAATTTGTTGGACACTCTGAGCTAGCAGATAATTGTTTAAGATTTTCTCCATATAGCTGCTCTCTAAGGCCACGCGTTATCTGACACGACAGTCTCCACAGATTTCAGGAACAGCATTGGTTCTGGATGAAATCATCAACCATGTTCAATCTCTTCAACGCCAAGTGGAGGTTAGACTTTCACATCCCAGACATTTAATGATTGGTTTAAATTCATCAAAAGGCCACAGTTGCTAGTGCGGTTCTCGATATAAATATGATGTGGCTTACTAATTTGTAAAAGAGGCCCTGTTCATTTGTCATGTTTTATGGTAATAATATCTTGTTAAATTCGTTTTCCTTAGCATATCAATTGCAAATTAAATTGAAACACAATACAGTTATATTTCAGTTATCTTTCACCAACTCGTACTTTTTCTGATTGAATTGAGCTCTGGCTTCAGTTCTTGTCAATGAAACTGGCAGCAGTTAACCCAAGAATCGATCTTGATCTTGACAGCATATTGGCTACGGAAGTAAGTAATTTGAAATTGATCCCATATCTGAATTTCCATTTTCTTTCATGAATTCACAGCTATGTGTAAGCTATGTATCCGTTTGTGGCTTTGGAGCACGCTGAACTCTTTGGTTTTGAATGCATATTTGAGAGATGCTAGATAACATCTCTTTCTCATCACTCAGGCCTGCTGGTATTGGTGCCATCCACAAATAATATCTTGTTAAATTCGTTTTCCTTAGCATATCAATTGCAAATTAAATTGAAACACAATACAGTTATATTTCAGTTATCTTTCACCAACTCGTACTTTTTCTGATTGAATTGAGCTCTGGCTTCAGTTCTTGTCAATGAAACTGGCAGCAGTTAACCCAAGAATCGATCTTGATCTTGACAGCATATTGGCTACGGAAGTAAGTAATTTGAAATTGATCCCATATCTGAATTTCCGTTTTCTTTCATGAATTCACAGCTATGTGTAAGCTATGTATCCGTTTGTGGCTTTGGAGCACGCTGAACTCTTTGGTTTTGAATGCATATTTGAGGGATGCTAGATAACATCTCTTTCTCATCACTCAGGCCTGCTGGTATTGGTGCCATCCACAAATAAACTTTCGAAGTTTAAAATTGACAGATTGGGAAACAGAATCATGTGATCCTGATATGAGTGGACTAGATTTCTTTCTGAGATGTTCCTTTTTCAAGTGCTCAACTTTATGCATTCACTAGTCAGTGATCAGTAAAAGTGTTACTATGCCCCTCTTTGAATGCATCTATCTATCTATTTTATATATCCTTGCCCAAATACTTAGTGAACTTGAACATGAGGACTGTGGAAGGCGTGATTTCTAGTCAGTCATGACATTCTGTCAGACATACCAGTTAAAAAATAGTAGAAATAAGCAGGGCAGATCGATAAACACAATGCTATTGATTGCCTAAATCTGTCCTGATTTCAAATGCATTGGCAAATTTTTTGTTAAATTGAAGTCCCTGCTCCTCGATCTTGAATTAGCGAAGGGATTTGTACGTGGAGTTGAGAGTAAGTGTTTGATATCCTCCCTTGCTACTTGTAGGGTGCATCTCGAGCAGACTGCAACTTTCCCGACATGGTTACACCTCCAGTGTGGCAGGAAGTTCTAGTCAATGGAAACAGACAGCAATATCAACATCAGTGGCAATTCGATGCATTTAACCAACCAATTTGGGGGGAGGGAGGAAGAGAACCGTAATTTCATGACCCCAGAAAGCTCTCTTTTGAGTTATGACTCGTTGGCAAATTCAGGTATGTCAAGAGTTAAACTACTACTGCATATGCCTCCTGCCGGAAGACAAGTTCTGCGCTACTTTTTTGAACTGCAGTCTGCCATGGTTCTTGGTCTCATTGGCCTGGGATTCAGTAGATAATCATATAAAGCATTAAAAACAAGAGGAGATGTAGTTATTCACAAGTTGTGAATAATGTGTCTCATTTTATATTCTTTGCAAATATACAGAGCTCTCTCTAGTTGGGGTTGAAATTGTCTTTACTGAAATCAAAGAGGATCCTTAGAAATGCGCTGTGGATAACCTTTTTAATTAATAATCTGAATGGTATAATGCTGGACTGAAATAAATCTGCAAACGCCAAATATTAACTTACAGAGGTATTCATTTTAACGAAGCATGTAAGAATAGGCTGGAGAAGGTAGATATGAAACTAAAATCAAGTTTGATTAAATTGCGATGCAGCACCTCTGCACTCAAATCATTTGAAGATGGAGCTGTGAAGCAAGCAGCTGGCAGTTGCAGTAGTAGTGTATATATGAAGAATAGTATTAGCAGCAATTAAGTAGAGAATTTAGCAGCCTCAACATTGAGCTGGGTTTCCCTGTCTTCTATTTGCCAGTCAGGTGGCAACCTGGATTTTCCTCGACGACAGAGGAGCAAGAGTTGGTGATCTATTCTTATTCTTATGTTAAAAGATATAGTATTCCTATGTATACCTAACTACAGTTTGCGTTTTTTTTTTTGGTTTGGGGGGTGGGGGGTGGGTTTCATTCAGTCAAATAGTTTTCATTTATGAGCGGATGATTGATTCAGGTTGTAAAATGTCACTTAATTATCAAGGGAGTTTGTTGCAACGTGAACTTTGATGACTACTTATTCGAAAGGTTGCCCGAACAACCTATTCTAATTTTTAGCCTTTCCTGTTTCCTTTACGATGTGCATACGCTCTCTCTGTCATTGGATCGTGACCTAGTTAATTTTCTTTGGAGGACTGCGTTTCGTTGGTTGTAATAAGGATCCCCGTAATTACAAGCACAAATACAAAGCAATATGCCATGTCAAGTGTAGTTACTTGGTGAAGTCCGAGTACGCGGCGAAATCAGAAACTGGAACACTGTCATAATTGGGAAGTGACTGATAAGGAGGTGACGAATCCTGCATTGCATGAGAATTAATTATCTATTTGCCAGCGATGGTTACAAATCTGTTTCAATATATATATATATATATATATATATATATTTTATAGTCAAATCAAAAGAAGAATGAATCATGAAATCAACTGTTGAGGAGAAATAAAGAAAATGAGCGGACATGGTTGATGACCAAGCATATTGTTTGGCTATTTGAAGAATTGAAGGACGTCTCAAACCAAAGTTACGTGAAGTGAATTAGCAATATATTTTGAGCATTACTTCAGCCATTTCAACTTAATTAGTTAGGTGGATGAATATTTGGTTATATTCAGCAAATTTTTGTGCCAAGAAATATCTATGAGGAATTTTATTGTCTCGTCAAACTAAAGTCATCTTTGAATGAAGGGTTATTATTACGTACCTTAAATGAAAAAAGGTTGCAAATATCAATATTTAATCTCTCTCTTCGAAAGAGAAGAACAATACCAATTTAATCATCAGTTCTGCAGAAATTGTACCAGTAGATCTGATCCTACGTCCAGCAGAGCCTGGTACCTGGATCCAATAATGTTGCTCGTTTATATCACCTCCGGTCCTAATTATAATTAGGACTGAAATTAATATTCTGTTTAGCCTTACGTTTCTGTTGCCATAAATACCCACTGCAGAGATTAAAAGTTGGTTATTTTTACCCTCCGTGGTTTAATTCGTCTCACAGTAGTCCATTACGGTTGATGTGATCAAGGTCATATATTTTTAGGTTTAGTTTTAGATATAGTTAAACCCCCCCCCCTCAACTATATATACTGAAAAATTATATGTATGCAGAGTATAATGGCAAAACGTACGTTTAAATTTAGCATTACATTCAAAACAGTGTTACGCTCAAGATGGATCTGTTGATTTACAGCACTATATTATATTTAAACTGAAGTCGGCGAGCTAGCTAGTTTAATTACCTACCATCTTATAACTTCGAATTGTATCTCACCCAAGGTCAAAAAAAGAAAGAAAGAATTGTATCTCAACCAGATAGTTTTTTAAATAGCAGACCAGTGATAGCAATTTTTTTTTTTTAATATAGCATGGCAATTAATTTTGCCAACGAATGGTATAGAGATATTAACTGAGGTTGATAATTACTTATTTCTAATTAAAAGTCATAAATTTTGAGAATCATCTAATCCAAATAAATAAGATATCATAGAAATATACTCTAGTTTATTTAACTTTACCTAATATTTCTTTGACAAAAAAAAAAAACCTTACCTAATATTTCAATCTGAAAGTCTTATAGTAGTATTAAATTAGATGACTAAAATTGCATTCTTTATTAGCCAATTTTTTAAACCAGAAGAAATTAAAGCACTCTTACTAGACATACACAGAGGGATACTTCTGTTTATTTTAACCACCCTACATTATACTATTTCTCGTTTTAATTATAAGAGTTAGTTGATTAATTTGAAAAAATTAATAAAATAAGTTATAAGTTAGCTATTTATAATAAATATGTGTTATCTTTTCTAAAATATCCTTACTAATTAAGTGTATTGGCTAGAATTACTATTATTAGGAGGATTATCTTGAGAAAAAAAAGTATAAATATGAGAGACAAAATAAACTAAGATTTTATATTTAGAACCAAAATAAAAATCAAACAAGATTTTATATTAAGAACTGGAGGTAGTATTTCAAGTTTCCAAGGCATCAGTATTTACAAAAAAGAAAAACATAATATTAGGGTGACTTATTATGAAGCTCATTCATTTAGTGGTCTGGTTGATCCCACCAGCAGGTTCTTGAGGCTCCTCCTCAGCGAAAATCCAGTCGATATCCGCCATAGAATCAAGACCTTTCTCAAACTCATTCAATGAATCACTTGCGCTCAGCAAATGGTCCATTAGAGATTCACCATACACTTCATTCCATAGAGATTCTGTATTGTCTTCCACCTCTATAGGAAACTCCGAAAACCCATCTGGTCGGAATCTCATCGGGTCATTACTATCCCCATACACAAACGTTTCGCTATTCGCCACCGTCTGGTTTTGTTCTCCGAATGGATCGCCAATCGGAACTCCAAACTCATTCACTGAATCAGCAACTTCCCAAGAGACAACAGGGTCAGTGTTCACGAGGTGAGGGTTCATCAGATGATACTGTTCTAAGAAGTTGGTCGAAGGTGGGTCTGGATTGTTGTCAGTGATGCGCGAAAGAATCTCATCCGCTGTGCATTTCTTGATCAACTTGGAAGCACCCTTTCCGATTGGAATCTTAGTACTTTTAAGAATGCTTTCGATATCATAAGATTGCCGGTCGAAATTTAAGTTTGTGGCGGCGGTCGGGCCCTTCAGTCTTATTGTCGCTATATCAAATGCTCTGGCCGCCTCCTCCTCCGAATCTGGTTACGTAGACCCAGAAAATGCCAACACTTAAATCATACACACATGTATAAAGGAATTCACATGTAGGTTACAGAACTTGAATCCATTTATGAACTCACCAAATGTGCCCACGTAAAGGCCTCGTAGGTTTTTGCCTTTACCTACCCTGGCTTGCCATCGATTCTGCTCTGGGATCCTATTTCAGGAATATGTGTGTGTGTGTCCTATGATAAATATATATATGTATATATATTGGAGAGAATTAAAGAGAAGGCGAATATGGGAGACTTGAGAGTTTTGAAATGCAAACCTGTAGACTCCACGATAAACTGAGAGGCCCTTACTAGCCATCCTCTTCATCCTATCATCATTACTCATCCTGAGTAGGACGGCGTCAAGTTTGGGATTTAATTAATACAATATTATTATCAAAAGGCTCAAGCTAGCTTCAATCTCCAGACAATTGATGGATTTCAAACTAATACATATGTTGTCTTTCTTTGATGATTGACCGAAAACTTACTTTCTAATAGCAGCAATGCACTCCTCTCTGCTCATATCCTTCATTTCTAGGAGCTCTTTCCCGTACGTACTAGGCTGCAACAGCGTGTGTGTGTTAGTCGTCATGAAACATATGGAAGCTAGCTAATTTCAATTGATATTCGATCACGAAGATTTGTCAATCACATACAGGAAAATTTGTACGAGCGGAATTGCCCCAGATTTTGATGGCAAACAAGTCGCGCGCTTTTGCTGCGTCTATTTCATTCTCGAACCCACCTGCCCCAATAAAAACAAAAACGTGAAGGTTTTCTTATCTCAAAGTGTCCCACGCTGTGTTAAAACAATATATTATCTCCGGTCCTAATTATAAGATCTCGTTTGTAATATACAAAAGAGGTCTTATAAATAGGACCGGAGGTAGTATATAGAAACTTGACTAATTGGTTTCGTATCCTCGTTATTTCACTAAGCTGGATGTTATATATACTGAAGAAGAAATTACGTACCCAGATACACTGTAGCTGCTTGATATCAGATACTCGAAAGGCAAGCAAACATACATGGAAGGGTTACGTTAGCAAGTTCATTCAAGAGAAAATAATTATATTGAAGAATACGTGAAGAGCCTAATAGCTGTATTTTACATATGAAGAGCCTAGCTAATTGTAATATTTAGGTGCAGTAATAATAGTTCATTCGTACCTGCAGATTTCCTTTTGTCTCCTGGTTTAAGAACGCTGCTGTCCCATATAAATGCTTCATAACGACCTGCTTGCCTATATGTGCGTGTCCAGAATATGGTTTTATACCTTTCAGTTATGCTGTAAACTGGACAAAATTTGGAACGTGCATGAACATGAATCAAGAGAATAAGTTATATCGGACCTGCTAACTCCCAGGTACTCAGAAGTTTTACGTTGATTATTACTTCGACCACGCTTTTCATTCCTATTGTTATTATTATTTTCTTCGCTCCCGTTGCTGTAATAATAGGAAAAACTAGAATATTAATATATAACTAACAAGTAACAGAATAAACAAGACATAAATTAAATACATACAACAGTTCAGTAGTTCATAAGCTGTAAGATATAATAACCTGCGAGTTTGTTTTCTTTTGTCGTCATTCCTTTGATTTGGAGGGGGCTGATCAGAAAACATTGGCTGGCTGGTGAAGTTACTGTGGCTGAAGCAGCCCTCAGAAGAGGAAGCTGTCGCAGTGTAGAACGAGAAACCTGTGGCGAATGGATTATTTGATTCCATGTATATATATCTGCTCATCAAATATTGAATCATCAGGATATATGATCCAAATTTGTCCAGGATTTAACAGACGGATTACAAGGCTAGAACTTGTTCAATGTAATTTTGTTTACTATATACATACATATATATATATATGCACTTGTTTCATTTAAATTTTTCCTGTAATCATGACAACATCAATGCTTTATTGATGAGATTACTGGATGTTAATTATTATTTTCCCATTTCAAATGTGTATATGGAGAAGCCTTGAAATTTAAAATCTTCCTCACATTTCAATTTATATATTGCCCTATCAGTCACTACTTAATTACATGTTAAAAAAGAGGCTAATATAATCTTTGGTCCGTGAAGTTTGCCCTCATTTTAGTTTAGTCCATCAAGTTTCAAACCATAGGTTTTAGTCTTTCAAAGAGCAAAATGGTTCAAGTTTTTGTTAAATTATAGAATTAATGTTATAAATAAATAAAAAACTTGAGGACCAAAATCTATGATTTAAAACTTAAAAGATCAAAATTTGTATGAACCCTAAAAAAAATTATTCAAAACATCCCGGTGTCATTAATAGTGTATTACTATTATTCATGTATTATTTTAAAAATTATATTTATGACAATAACTTTATAATCTAGTCGCATTTTACTATGTTCGGGTTTAGTCCCACATGTTACTTCTTATAATAAAAAAAAATGTGTGTATATATTTTGATGCTAGCACGTATAAAATATCCACGCTTATTAATTTAAAATTTTGATTTTGATCAATTTGTGCGAGAAACTTAATTATAAATATCATGTTAATCATCAGAATTTAGTTTAGACTGATGAATTAATTGGACCTTCCCCGGCCCCCATAACTAGTCAAATGAGGCGGAGTCCAATTAATTTATCCACCGCTCGGCCTCATCAAGGTTGATCTTCTGCTGTGAGTAGATCTTTCACTCCCTCATGCGTGGAACTGGCTAATTATTTGTACTGAGACATAGGGAGAGATCTTGAAGGAAAAAGAAGAATTCATTTTATCAGCCAGTTGGAAAAAAAGTTAAAATGGATCCTTCGGTTTACCTAAGATTTGTTTAATTTGGGGGCACAGATCAAGGCAAGATCAGTGGATCGATGTTAATTTGAAACCCAGAATCGATGATCTGGAATTTCCCTGATTAAACAAACTGGCAATTAAGTCAAATTCAGTCACCAAACAACGAATGGAAGGAAGATTAAAGGAGGAACAAAATAAAACTGATGTTTCAATTACCTGTGGGGATTCTTAACTTTACCTTTTCTGCGATTCTGTCTGGAGATGGTTAGAGAGAAACTCTTGAATCTGAGGAAATCTGTGTGTCTAATAAGTGTTTTATTCACTGATTGATCTATGTGCAGGGTAGCTAGAGAGGGTCTTAAAGATTAAAAAAGAGTACTAATTAAATCCATCACCTTTTTTGTTTTGCATTATTTCACTGAACCTTTGGCTGAGAGCAATGTGTAAGCTGATCACCCCATGCAATGAATGTTACTTCTGCCTTTCCTCACACAACAAACTGTAAATAAACTACTAAAAAAAATTACTATATGCTCTTTTTTAACTAAAAAAAAAACAAACACTAATTGATTAGCAACGGAGTTTTCATGGTTAATTAATAAGGTTTTGTTGTTGTAAAATCCTAACACACTAGTATTTTTTAAATATCCTTTTTTAATGTGCCCCGACCCGAGTACCCAAACAAATTACTAGCTATTATAATCTACTCCATTAATTGAGAGGAATTAAAACTTAAAAAACATTAACTAACTATTTAATTGACATTTGGATGACTATGCGTGTTTCTGTAATGATTTAGGTGGAAGAATTTTTGCAAGTTACGCAGGATAAAAAGAAAGAAAGGGATTATGTTATTTAACCCAACGATCCACACCGTCCAGGGTGGGTTGAGATTTTTTAAAATGCATTGTGAATATTGATTAAACACTTGCAAGTTCAAGACTCACGGACGAGGTATTTAATTTTAGACTCATAATTGAGATTCTTATTTACAACTATTTGAATAGATTTTTGCACCTTATTTTTCAGAAATGTTTTGAAAAGTAGCATTACTTAATCTTTTAAGACTTAAATGTTTTTTTTTTTTACACTTTCACTTGGATTAGGGCTGGTGAGGACTTAAAGTGAGACTCAGGTGTATTTACATACAGTGGTTGGAGAGAATAAGCTTCCTCCCGTTA
>NW_021637931.1:0-34459 GCF_004799145.2 Neltuma alba | reverse complement strand
TGTATGTTGCAAATGACTAATTCCATTCCACCTGCAAATGGGCGCTCCCAACTTGTTTACTCACGGAGACCTTTTTCAGGTGAACGAAGTGACATGTAAATAACTAATTCCAGTTGTAAATAAATATATGGATGTTGCAAATTGTCTAGTCTCACTTGCAAATGGGCTGTCCCACACTTGTTCACTCAGACACATTTTTCAGGTGAAGAAGGTAATATGTAAATGGACTAATTTTAATTGTAAATATATTTATGCATGTTGTAATTATCTAACCTCACTTGCAAATAGGTCTCCATACTTGTTCACATGAGAGGCAATAGGGTCATTTTCTTTGTGGAATAATATCAGTTTGCCCCCTTGGTCCTGCATGAAATTTCAGAAAATTTGGAGGCTCTTTGAAATTAATTGTCTTCTGCGGTCTACAGTGAATTTGCCCATTTTTTTTTATAATTAAACTGTCAGATAGGCGCCACATGTAGCTTCCCTAGCCAAGAGCAATTGCCACATCTAGACACTGTCCTGCCCCCATGCCAAATCATCTGGCAGTCATGTTATAGTCAACTTTTTGAGGTGTTAATATGAGATGACATTGCTATATTTTATATTATCTTGTGGTTGAAATAGAACCTAATTATTATTAATTTAATTTTAACTTTAAATATAAAATTTATTTTTATATTTATTAATTTTTTAAAATTATTCTTATGAATCTCTCCCAACCATAACCAAATGAAAAAAAAAGATATTAAGAAAGATGATTATAATATTTTAAAAAAATATATCATATTTCTTATAATTAACTAACTTACCTAACTTTTTTAATCTAATTAAATTAGTTAAATAAATTCTATATTAAGGATCGGAAAAGTACTTCTTTTCAAATACCCAAGTATAAGCAGAAACTTTCTGAGTAAAATTGGACATTATTCTTTAATTTAAAGATATTACATGCTACTCTATCTTTATTCACAAGTCACTTATATTTTAAACCTACAAATCAAAAAATACAGTAAATTAATAATGTTTTTCACACTTATTTAAAAAAAGGAATGAAATTAAAAAAAATCATTAATTATTCTATAAATAACTTATATATAGGAACATAACGATACTATGAAAACTTCAGAAGTATTGAACACCAATGTAGGTTACAAAAATTTACAGACACAACCTTTACCCCATTATATATATATATATATATATATATATAGAGAGAGAGAGAGAGAGAGAGAGAGACGACTTTAATTGAAAAGATGCTGGGATCACTTAAAAGTGTCAAGCATATCAGATTGCTCAGCTGTTAACACTGTCAGGTCGAAATGCGGTTTCTCCGTTCAGATTTTTATTTTTTTTTGGGGGTGCCTAATGAATTATAGCCATTGATAATGATAAAAAGATTTATAATTATGATAAAATGAAGGGCTAAAACACATCCAACCCTCTAAATATTTTTCAAATATATCTAGTATTTTAAAATATTTTATAATAAATCTAGTATTTTTGAAACATTTTTTTAAATATATCCAACTTAGTACTGCATGCATCTAAAAATATTTTAAGATTTTAAAAAATATTTTATGATGCTGAGTATGCTAAAAATACTTTAAAACACTGAATATACCTGAAAAAAAACATTTTGAGTGCTAAATATACCTTAACTCTAAAATGAATTATTTAGTCCGTTGAAAAATAACTCACCTATCCATTCGGCCCTGAACATATTAAACACCTGAGGAGTGAGCACAATTGCTCGAGAACTTTTCTAATCCCGTACGGGGGATTTGACTATCAGGCATCAGGTATAAACCGCAACCCACACAGCCATTAGCCCGTAAGCTTCCAAGTTTTCACCAAATCTAAAAACATAAATGACCTTACATTATTCATCATTAATGAATAATATAGTTCATTATATATTTTATATTTACATTGATATCGATATTTGATAAAGAAGAGTAATTTAAGCAAATCTCACAATATCGAGTGAACCGATCCCACAAAAACAGAAAAAAGAATCTTATGTGCCCAAGCAATGCAGCTTTAGATTAAAATGACTCTCCAAAAGCTCCAAATCATAAGTCAACCAGCCATGTAAGTTCTCATTAAATTAATCAACAAGTCTATAAAATGGCTGCGATTTTACCTGAAGGAATCATTCTGATTAGAACAAAATCTGGGGGGCTAAATTAAAAAGATTATTTATGATCAAATTGAAAAACAACGTTCTTTCTGTAAATAAATCATGCACTTAGGTGGTGTTATGAATCATGAGCATAAACACTGGCAGTGCATTTGAAGGATTATATACTTCATCAGTTCATCCCTTCTAGAAACAATAAGAATTTTATGTTACTTCCTAAATAAAATCAGGCGGGGAAAACAGCGTTACAGGGAAAAGCTAACTAAATCCTCTACGTCAAAAAGACGAACAACTCCAGACTAACCATCTATAAAGCAAATAGAAAGGAGAACGAATCAATCAGGAAAACAAGTCATTGGAATAGAACAAAACGCAACTTAGTCAAGTTTTATATCGTCCATCTCATTGATAACCCCCTCAAGCTGCGAACAGGAACAAACAAAATGATCAAGAGAGATTCGAATAAACAGAGTATACAGATTGCTGTGCAGGAAGAAGCAGCATACCTTGACAATCTGCCGCAAGAAATAATCACTATATCGCTTGGGTAACTTGGGCTCTACAACATGAATATAGTCCTGCAGCAAATGACCGTCAGTCACTCCAAGTTTGCAAAACCATTCAAGAAGAAAATGGCAACATGCTCAATTCGAAAGTCTAACTTTCACATAGTAGCAAGGCTAATATAAACTTCCGCCAACATCTTTATTCAAGTTCATTATCATGCATAAATCGATAAAAAGCATCAAGCTAGTTAAAACAAGAAAATTAGAAAAGATATCAAAACTGACACTCAGTTATGAGCAGTTTAGGGGGCTTGACGATTAATTTAACAAGAACATAAAAGCAATTAGCTAGCTGGAATATGCATTATTTGAAATATAAAGCCCCCTTAAAAGACAAAGTAAACATGACAGAAGAAAAATTCAATAAGCTTACGTCATCAATGTAGAAATCTATATCAGCATTAGATACAATTTTCTTGTCACTATCAACGGCATGCGTCTTATGCTTGTACGTCAACAAAATTGACCTGTCAAACACCACAATAAACTCAGATCAAATATCTCATTCACAAAATTATCTACAAAAAACAAAACATGTTGGGGGAATGTTCATAAAAAGGGAGGCGTTCTAACCTTAAAGTGGCTTCATCCACTTCCATGTAACTTGCTAATTTCGCTAGAGAGATTGATGAATACACTTTCAAAAAAGTCCGGACACCTGATAACAATTGTTGCTGCTTCACTTCATAAAGGAACAATTTCAACTGAAGTCTATAGGCATCCTGCCATACCATCCAACAATTTACCACAAAAAACATAGATGAAATGAGGAAGCAGAGTAAATGTCCAAACCATTATGTTTGAAGTTAAGCAATTATGCCAGAAGAGTCTCAACTAGCCAGCCAGCGTTTAGCCAAAATAAAAAGGGTAGATAAACGTCTACCAAATCATTCCATAAATATATATTATATAAGATGATGGAGATCAATATGGACAGATGTTTCAATAAAAGAATGAAGATCTTGAAAAATAAAACCAAATACCCCCCAGCAACATAAATGCAAGAGAAATAGGCACAGAACTTTGTCAAATTCCCTTAATTATGGTCAAACAGCTGCACCACCAAGAATTTTTCAATAATTCCCTTCTATTTATTATTTTCTCATTTTTTCCCTTTTTGGCAAGGTGGAAAATAGACATTTATAACTATCCCAGGTTTATTTTCCCTTCAAGATAGAGACAGGGAAGTGCATGGTTCACCCATTCTACCGTGGAGGGCAAAGGAGAACAATGACTTCAAATTCCATACTTGATATATCTTGGTGCTGAACACTTAAATGCTATACTTTTCTAGTGGCAAGATGGAACAAAAGTGGTACCTGGTTGTAATTTACTAGAGGCTCCTCAAAACTAGGTGCTGAAGGGGTAATGAACTTGGGACAAGCATATGAGAAGAGCTCATCATAGATAGCAAATGCCTCATCATCATATCTTTGCATTCTAATCATTTTTTCACCGTACTTTTCCCGTAACTGAGAGCTCACTGTTTCATCAACCAACTGGTTTTGCGGGCAGAGTGAAAGGCAGATTGCCAGCAAGGCATACATTTGCTCATTCTTCTTTAGTATTTGCTCATACTGTGGAGATTTCTGATGATATTGCTTTGTCTTGTAGATGTACAAGAGAATTTTGTTAAATTCATAAATTGCTTCCACATATCTGTAGAAAAGATTACACATTAGGCTATATAAACAGTTGAAAAAGTACTATAATACAAGAACAAGAAAACAGCAATATATTCTGATTTCTGAATTATGTGACACCGAGCTCTACTATCAAAAATACTGAAAATATTAAGCTACACCAAAGTTTGAAAAGGCTATTGAGCATCTCACCTCCGCAACATAAGATTGGCAAAACCATAATGATAGATGGTGGCAATGTGGCTTCCAATAACACTGGTGTAAACTCCTTGTTGACTAATATCAACAGGAAGGAGGCACTTTAGACCAGTTTGATAATCTCCCAAAAGACAATGAACTCGCAGTAGAGCAATCATGCTGAAATACCCCAAAACCTTCAAGACATTACTTCCTCCGTCGTAGCTATACCCATCAGTAGCCGTAAACTGTTCTAGGCCTTCCTTCTCACGCTCAAGAATTTGAGTGATCGAAGACTTCTCAACAAGGGCTTGCAAGAAGTTGAGAAGGCCATACACGTTCCAAGCCTTTGAAATGGAATTATAACATTCAGCTTATAACGTGAAAAGAAACAAACCCTACAGCTAGACACACAGAGCATGCATCTTAAATAACCCGAATTGATTATTCTTTGAGTTTAAACCAAATGGATAGTTACTTTCATCAAAACCAGAAAAAAGAGCTTTCGTCATCTGCCTATCTGATACTTTCCTCTTGCCCACAAATAACAAGCCAAGAAATCACCATAGAAAAACTACACTCAGCCACTTGAAAAACTACCTGATCATACTGCTTCAAGATCGCAATTTCATGTTCGGTTTTATTCTTCATCTTTGCTCTGTACTGACAGAAGCTCTGAAACTGGTACACAAACTCATCCACCATGTCCCACAACCATTGGTTGGGTAGCTGCATATTGACAACACCATGCAACACAACCTGAAAAAGGCTACAATAATTGTCCCAGGAATCTATCCTCTGCTTGAGAGTTGGAGTGAGCCTAGCGTAGAGGTGACGAAACCACATCTCACGGTATAGGAGGCAGAAGACATGGTCATTGTCGACGTAGATAGAGACGGCGTCGACAGAGGGCCAGGGAGTGTCCTTGAAGAGACGCTCCGAGAGGGTCTGGAAGGAGTTCTCGTACATCTGGTGAATCTCGTACACATTCTTCTCTCGGATGTGACGGTAGAGGTGAACAACGAATGACTTCACAGAGTCGGGTACGAAGTTCGGATCATATCCAATGTCCTGAGATTGTGAAGGTGGCAGCTGGCGGTGGTCGTCGTAGCCGGCACGTGAATCTTCGTACTCATTGGCAGTCATGGTTGCTAAAATGTAAGGACTGCAGCCTCCAGAGCGCCGGTGAGTAGTGGCGACGAGGGAGCCGTCTGCGCTGCTGTGATAATCTGTTTAGGGTTCACCGTAATCCGATTGACGATCCGATTAAGCTAAACTCGGGTCGGGATCTCTTTTTGGGCTTAACAATTGACGAGGCCTATTTAGATGCATAATCCATCCAGAGTGCCGGGTTATGTCAATGTGAATAGCCCTGCGGCTTTATTTGCGCATAAAGAAGTTCCTCAGATTACTGTAGTTTGAACGTAAAATTCGATCGTACTATGGCCGAAAGTTTTGAATTCGAGTCCGTATAAAATTGGATGATCCTCTCCAGAGTAGGGGATTCTTTTTATTACTGATCCTATACTTAGGACTAAGGTTACGTTTGGTAGGGAGCATTGAAAATGAGGGATTGGGATTGAGATTACAATTGAAAAAATCTATTAAGAGAGTGTTTAGTATAAGAAATTGTTTGATATATGGGATTAGCCAAAGCCATATATGTGGGATTGGAGAATACCATGGGGGGAAGTGGTATTCTCCAATCCCACCTTTATGAGTTTGTCTAATCCCATATAACAAACAATTACTCATGCTAAGTACTCCTCCGGTCCTAATTATAAGACCCAATTGACTTATTTGAGGAGATTAAGGAAGTAAGTTAAGTTGGTTATTTATAATAAATAAGTGTTGTCATTCCTAAAATATCCTTGCTAATTAAGTATATTGGCTAAAACTATCATTATTAGAAGGATTATCTTGGGAAAAAATGCATAAATATAAGAGACAAAATGGATTGGGTCCTATAATTAGGACCAAATAAAAAGTCAAATTGGGTCTTATAATAAGGACCGGAGGAGTATTATTTTAATGATTTTTTTCAATTGCAATCCCAATCCCAATCCCTCATTTTCAATGCTTCATACCAAACAGGACCTAAAGGTAATAGTTCATCACCTACTTTAGCTCACACTGAACCACTTCCATCCTATGTAGTGTATGCACAATGCTGCACAAACACACAATTTGAAAGGAAAAAAAATTGAGAATAAATCCCCCATTAAAAAATTAATTGACAAATGGGATCTGAAGATTTTGTACAACTTAACTTCTATTGTGTGTAACTTAACTTCTTTTATGTGTAATTTATCTTTTTTTTATGCAATAATCTTCTTTTGTATGATGTGCAACTCAATTTCTCTTTATGCAAATGAAATTCTCTTATATACAAGTCATTTTCCTTATATGCAAACTAATCCCTTATATCTAAATAATGTTTTGTGAAAACCATATTCTTTTTATGCAACTTAGCTTCTTTTGTGTACAACTAATCTTCTTTATACAATCAATCATCTTAAGGACCATTTGCTAATTAAAATTGTAATGAAGGATTTATCTCTAATTTTCTCCCAAAAAAAAAAAACAGAGCCCTTTTAGGTAAATCCTTATAAACTTTATACTACCTCCAGTCCTACTTATAAGAACCAGTTGACTAATTTAAAAAAATTAAGAAAAGAAGTTAAGTCAGTTATTTGTAATAAATAAGTTTTGTCTTTCCTAAAATATCCTTACTAATCAAGTATATTGGCTAAAACTATAATTATTAGAAGGACTATCTTGAAAAAAAATTGAGTAAATGTAAGAGACAAAATGGATTGGGGTCTTATATTTAGGACCAATATAAAAGTCAAACGGAGTCTTATATTAAGAACCGGAGGTAGTATTATCTACATTGAAATATATGAATATGTAGAATAGATACAATGTATGAACATATGAAATATATAATTTCATATGTTAATATGAGGGAATAAAATTTATTTTCAAAATATTAAAAAGATAATCAGGAATGTTGAGATTAAAAAAGAATATTATTTTTTTAAACATAATTAAAGAATTGTTGGAACGTCATGAAAAACACGATCTTGCAGTAAGAGCCCTTAAGCGTATAAATTTGGAAAAAGAAATAGCTGTCCATTGTCCATGCATCCTCGCCTAGAGAGTTTCAACGTTATTCTGGTGCATTATCCCTCTTAAAATCCAAGAATCAACCACACGACATTCAGAATGTTGGATGGGATAAAAAGCCACAACTTGATTGTCTGGCATGCGCAAAAGTAAACATGGATGGAAAAGATCAGGGAAAAAGTTGGTTAAATACACTCCCTTGACTACATAACATAAACCCGAAGCAAGAGTCAGATCATTCACAAGTTAACCGCTCGGAAATTACTCTGATTCCCTAACAACATATTAATCTACAGCTCTAACAACAAAAAATTCCATCTTTACTCTTAATTAGCAACTGTTTGTGTCAGTTCGAGTTACATTAGGTACCCCTCACGAAGCACAGTTCCTTGCTACCACTGAATTTGTCAGAGTCGCCCCCCATTCAAATTGGTATGAGCACGAGGTGCCTCGTTGTAATTGTCAGGTTCGTCTTCGTCATCAGAGGATAGAAGGGATGATCCCATCCACGCTTTAAAACCTTCATGAACACGCCTTTCAACATCTGGTGTGACCTCCGCGGGATTCGCTTCCAGCATTTCTAGCCCGAGATTTCTACCACTGAAGTCTCCCTCATCAAGAATCACGGCTGCCTTTCTCCTTAGGAAGAAGGCAGTACCACCATATAGAATAACCAATCCCCATGACGAAACTTCATAACACCAAAACAGGGGTACAGAGCAGTTGCTCACAAATGTCAGCAGGCTTGATCCAAGAAACAATGCAAGAAGACCAAAAACGATAGCAAATATGAGATTCAAGATAGATAGGCAGCGAACACCTCCTGTAGGTTGTCCAAACAAAGCACAGGTCAATGCATATGTTGATAGGATCCAAGATAGATAGACAGAGAGAACTAAGAAGGAAAAGTTTTTATTAAAACACGAAATCAGAATCTAATGAATTGGAAATCTTCATCACAATATGAACAAGAATCTTAAAACTCATACAGCTAATAAAGCCTAAGGAGAATCTTCACTCAAAAAAACAAATACTAATTTTATTTCCAAATGATTTCTTCACGCTGTGAAGCCCAATATTTATGGACAGAAAAATAACTACTAAAAAGACCCCCATTAACCCATAACTTAAAGGAGAATAACTATCTGAAAAGTACATAAATAAAATTACTGACAGAGTCCGCCAGTACCACGACCCACTTCTCCTAAACGTGAGGACCACTCAACAAAAAAGAAAAATAAGCTAAATCTTATTATTTAAAGAACGTATCTAAGATAACTTAATATTTAGTTCTGATATTTTTCTTACCCCCCCCCCAGTCCACATCGCCATTATCCCACAATAATCAGTACTCTAACGTTAAGCAAAAGATAATTAGTGATGCCACAATATTGCAAAGAGAACCACACTCATGGCATGATCTTTAACTGTAGGCTTCTTATCATAAGCTGATGAAGAAAAGAGCATACCTCTTCTTGAAGCACAGTAGTTATTTTCAACCACCTTCAAGCATCCATGCCTAGCTGGAGCAGAATAAGCGACGGCAATGCCTGCAAGATAATTATCATGTGAAAAATCAAATCATCTGGCATAACTAAAAAGATGTTTTGCCATACGGTACCAAAATTTAAAAGGAAAAAAAAAACATAAAAAGATGTTCACCATTATTATGAAAAGACCCCGGGTCGGAAGTAGTAGATCAAAAGTTATTTCAACCCCAAAAAAAGACCCAAAAAAATCTTGCTCAATAGGATAGAATGAAACCATGAAACTACACCTTGAAGTTGAACAGCCAAAAGTTTACAAACAAAGCTCCACTGAATATTATTACGTTACCAAAGAACAGGTGTTTTATTGAAAAGGTTATAACGTACATCTAAAAACAAATTTTGAGTAATAATAATAACAGATAATAAAGAGCATTCTCCTGAAAGCTGCAACCAAAAACAGGACATCAAAAAAAGGGGGGAAAAATCAACATCACAAATGCAGGCATAATTGTACGGAAAGGAGTCACTCTGCAAATTGAGCGTTTATATGTAATTTCAAATCATAACAAAAGTGACTAGAAGAAAAGCAAAAACCTAAGCTCCAGAAATAAAATAAACCTCAGCAAAATTGTGAGCGACTGAGCGTGACCACTACAGACCCGCATTATTTAGCAGAACTTTTAAAATAGCTCCTAATGCATTCCAGAATATTCTTAATTTCCAACAAGAAGTTCAGAGTCTTCTCTTGAAACTACCAGTAAGCATTACTCCGACTAATTCTTAAGGTGATGCCGCTAGCATAGCTCTTGGAATCACAGATATGAACAGCTATGTAGGTGGTTTGGCTCTGTTTAGAGTTTAAAAGGAGATAACCCTGGTAGACTGACTCAACTTCGATGAACCACCGGTACAGTTGTTGTAGGCTAAGAATCCAACAGTTCTGCTTGAGAGATTAATATACACACATGGAATAGAAACCCCTCCATCCTGATTCTCATATTAGAAATCCATCAATCAGTGCAAAATAGTAAGATGTAGAAAGCTTTTTGAAAATTCACTGGTCAATCAAACTCTGATAATCCTCCAGAGCAGATTAAAAAGCCTTGCAAATTTTCATAGCTATTTTCTATCACTGATATCAAACATATTTCAAATTAATTTTTTCAGCTTTTTGTTCCTAAAAAGTTTAGCACGGAAGAAAAGAGACTATTCCTTTATTACCCTAAAAAGATTTCAGATTGATGGCAAGTGATAGGTCCTTCCACTAAAAAACCAATCCCTGCCCTATTGTGTAATTCTTCCAACGATGTTGCCAACTGTTTCCTCCTTGTTCACAAGAAATATCCAGCAGCCGCTCCATAAATTATTTATTTATAAGAAGTTCTCCATTGTGAGTTCCTAAATACTCCCAAACATGCTGCTAAACATGCTATCCTCTCCACTATAATTATAGATGCCTTACTATTAAATTCGGAAGCAATTCGTGACTGACGAAAGATGGTCTCCATAAAAAACGCGGCGTATCAATTCTTATGTTGCTCCCTTTTCACATAAATCAGACAGAAGTAAAATAAAGCAAATTTTAAAATAATTCCTTACCAGCAATGAGATACACAACCGATACCAAGAAGATGATCATGGAAGGAATGAACACAACCATCCAGAAATAATCCGCAATCTCTTGATCCGTCAAATAAAAGGCGGCGCCCGGAAACAGATCGGAATCCGATCCACCCTTCATACCCATCGGTATCGGCTGAAGCCTCCGATCAGAGCAGAACGGTCTCCTCCCTTCATTGCTTGGAAACATAATATTCAAACTGATAATCGTGCATGCTATGATTGCAAGCCAAATGACAACAATAAAAGCCGTCATTAAAGGTCTCTGAAGCTTGCCCCATGCTTTTTCTTCTTCTCTGAGGCTCTCGTACTCGCGCTTAGGCATAAAAGCCTGGCGGAGCGCGTCGCCGATGATCGCCATCGGATTGAGATGCAGAGAGTCCCTGCTCAGTGAAATTCGGACTCAAAAATCAACTCGATGATAATTGGTTGTCAGCGAATCGCGTTGGGTTGACATGTTACAGGAAATATAGCCACAAAGTTTAGAGTTGAACTCCAGGTTTCTAAAATTCATCCATGAAGCCTTTTCCAAACCCTAAAATGTGCAGGTGCCAAATGGAACTCCAGTTATCGACGGGTTGGAAGATCAATTCAAAAGAAGGATTCGGATTTCGGAGGGAAGTCTGGAACTAGATTCTTTAACACTTACAGGAACTCTAATTGACAATTACAATTACAATTGCGGGTAGGGGTTTAATCAGGGAATCACATCGAGGAAGTGCAAAATCCAGAAAGCAGTTTTATTTTAGCCCAGCGGGAAGTCGGCAACCAGGAGAGTGAAGAGAATAGGTATAGCACAATATCAATACGACGCTGGCCTGTTGCTTTCGAAATTTGGGATGCCAGTAAGAAGCAATACTGCAAAAGAGTAAAACAAGCAAATATTTAATCAAAAATAAAAACAAGCAAATATCACCAGTTTTTTTTTCCCTGGCTTGGGAGAATAAGATCAAATAATATAAAATCGAATAACATTTTAGTTTCGCTCTGATCCATTATGTACGAAACAGTTTTTTGGTTCCCAAGCTTGCGCAAATGCTTCTCCGTGACGAAGTGACGAAGAAAAATGTAGAGAAAATAGAATTCGATAATAACCGTAAAACTTAATAACATTAAAACTTTCCTAAACGTGAATGATCATGGTTTGATTGTGCTTGTAATGACATAATACTCTATTAAATGTTCCTATCGTTCGGTTTTCCCCCTATTCGTGCTGTTTAGATATTTTCATCGCCGTACACAGCATATATTTGTCGCTGCCATTTTGTCACGTTTTCGGCTCCATTTGGATTAGTGAAAAAGTAGTTTATGGATAAGTGAAATTAGGTAAAAATTAAATTGGATAAGTTGAATTGTGTTTTGATTGGAGTTCAGAAAAACTAGTTTATAAAAATGAGATTGGTAAAAAATTGTTTGGATTATAGTTGAGTAAAAGTAAGTTTGGTTGTAAAATAACTAAAATGGGTATGAGTTATAATAAATAATAAAAAATGATAACAAAAATGATTTCACATAATATAATGAAATTAAAATAATTTAATATGAATAAATCAAAATTAATAAGTGAATTAAATTTTAAAATTTTAGTAAAATCATGAAAAAAAATATTTTAAATATAAAGTGAAATATGAAAAAAAATAAATTGAGATAACATAATGGAGAAGTGAAATTTATAGAGTGAGTGAAAATTAAAAACTTTAAAAAAATCATAAAAAATATTTAAAATATAAAGTGAAACATGATAAAAAAATGAATTGACATAATACAATAAATTTAAATTAATTTAATATGAAAAAATGAAATTGATTGAGTGAATTAAATTTGAAAACATCATAGAAATGAAAAAATAGAGCTTCATATAAGAAAGTGACAGTAGAGAACTAGTCACTTTTATAAAGGCGGGTTTAAACAAAAAATAGAGCTTTTGATAGAATTATTTTACTCCTCCGTCAAATGGAGCATGTCACTTTGAATTTAATTCTATCCACGTCTTTTACTCCTCTGTCATGCCATGTGTAAAATAAGCTCTTAAAGTGATCAATAAGCCAGAAAATGAAGCTTGAGCGCAACGTACGTTTTTCCAGCTTAAAATACAAAAGCTCTTTTTTTATTTAGGCCCAACCAAACACTTTAAATTTTCCAACCCTTGTAGTGTTTATAAACTGCTTATAAGCCCAGAATAATTGATGCTAAACAGTCACTTCATGTGCTTCGACTTCATCAAAAGTCAAAACAAGTTATTGCTCATTGACGACTAGCTTGCAAAATGAGAATCCCTGCTAAAAGCTATATCACTCTCTAATGTCCTAGTTAGTAATGTGCGGATTCTTTGATAATGTCCAGGTTAAACTTTTGGCCATTTTATTTTAGAGGCTGCTTAATGAGTAATTCTACTCATCATTTTTATAAGACTACTAATTTTTTAACATTAAATAGACATGTTAAAAAGTTGTACAACTTCCTAAAACTACTGCTTAGCTGGTATGACCCATTAGTGAGACAGGTGATGAAAAAGCCATTATAAAGATATGGGCGCAATTTTAGGTAAACGTGCTTCATTACTCTTTGCAAATGGTTTTGCTTTTGCATTAGGGATCAGTTAATAAAAATTTATAAATAAAAACAGAGTGAATGTTGATTATTATAATTTCTAATTGTGAAGCATGTAAATATTCCAAGCATAGCTTGGGGGACAACGTCTTAAAATTTCATCTAATGACCTAATCTAGACAAGTTGACTTTAATATGTTTTTTAAGCATGTCGATGTGTATACTAGTCGGAGTTAAATGATTAATCAAAGAAAATTAAAAAAATAGTCAATTTAATTAATTATAATAAATATGTATTGACTTTTCTAAACTATTCTTTTTGATCATATGTATAGAACTATCCCTTAGCAGAAACCCCTTACTATGAATAAGAATATTTAGAGAAAAATATTATGAACTTACAAAACAGAGCAGACAAAAATCTTATATTTAATATCAAATCTAATCATTCAATTAACTATTATTAATAGACTTAAGTATGTCTATTCCATATTTCCATTAGTTCAACTCTTGTATGAATTCACACATAATGCATGATACTCACCCGGCTATCCATCTATGGTCAAAAGAAATCACTCACAAAACAAGATTATTGTCCACATAAATCAGCGAATCATATTAACACGTAATAATCGTCGGTGACAAGTTTGTTTTCGAAAGAAAACACCTTATTAAAATAAACTTGCACAACCTACAAACTAGGTCGTGGTAACACATGCCTATATTCATTCACAAGGTCCATTGTAATCATTAAAATAAAAAAAAAAAATTAAAGCGAGAAAGATTGGGGCAAATGATATTCTTCGCGGCAAAAAGTAATGGAAGCTTTTATAAATTTTATGTAACATGAGAACTGAATTTATAAATTACAAAAATTTGAACTCCTTGCCATTGACAACGACATGAGCCAAGCAGCCAGCTTATAAACCAACCTATGGGCATGCGGCATGCGTATACAGCAAAACGACGATACCATACTGGTGAATCCTAGTGCTTTTTGGTTATGTCATGCTATGTTACTTGGTGTTTCAAAAAGTTATTTTAAAATTTAATTTAATCATAAATATAAAAATTTAATTTAATTTATTTTTATATTTATTTATTTTTCTTAAAATAAAGCAGTCTTTGTATATGTCAGAGTGTTTTCATCAAAATCTATTTTCAATATCTATGAATAAACAAAAGTATTTTAAGACCAATTATTTATTATAAATAATTAATTTAATTTATTTTTAATTTTTACAAACAGATTATCCAACTCTTGGACGGGAGGAGTCAGTATTTGTTTTCTCCCTACCTTTTTGGGTTCCAAAACGGCAGCATCCAGTTGCGTTGGTCTTGTTTTCTTTGGACAAATTGCGTTGGCTTTGCAATGTCAATTAATTAAAAGCGGCCTTCTTAACCCCAACATATAATAAACAAACAAATAAATACACCTTATCGCCTCTCCCTCCCTGATGTTCTCTTGTCACCTGAGCCATGACTGAGATTTTGATGATAAACACATGAGGATGAAACAACATTTGACTTCACGCTGGCATCCCCCACAATTCATGATGACTGCGCACGGGTTCATATTGTCCGCGTCATTCTGCAGTAGGAGTCTATATGAGGCTTTTTATGATATAATATTATAATATTAATTGCATGGGTGTCGCAAAAGATATACACAGATTTTTTTCTTCAACGTCGAAATTTCAACTCGACATCATGATACACGCTATTGTAATTTTCTAATAATTCCTCAGGTTTACGATAATAAGTCGTGGCAAGTGAAATATATATTCACATTAAACTACTACCTCCGCTCCTTAATATAACACCTTGTTTGATTTTTATTTTGATCCTAAATATAAGACCTTAATCTAATCTGTCTCTCATATTTATCCATTTTTTTAAAATAGTCCTTCTAACAATGATAGTTCTAATAAATAAACTTGATTAGCAAAGATATTTTGGGAAAAACAATACCTATTCGTTACAAATAACTAACTTAATTTATTTTCTTAATTTACTCAAATTAGCCAACTAGTTCTTATACTCATAACCGAAAGTAGTATTCGTTACAAAATATAAGCTGAAATTTTCCATCACACAACTTTAAACACAAGTCAATGAAAATATAAATTAGTTAATAAGGATGATAATATTTTATTATTAATTTTTAACCAGGCACACACGATACACGATACTTCGTACTTAAAACAGAGTTAAGGTGCAATTTTAACCTCAATCTTATTTCACAGATACAATTTCGCCTCTAATCTTTTAGTGGTGCAATTCTACTCATAATCTTGTTTTTTTAGGTGCTATTTTTTTCTTGATTTTTTTTTGTGCGCGCAATTTTACTTTTGCTTGTTGGGTGCAGTTTCAAAAAAAAAAAATCAAGGTAAAATTGCATCGCTAAAAAGGTCGAGGATAAAATTATACCTGAAAAATAAAATGGGGGTTAAAATTGCCTCTTAACCATTTAAAATATCCTGTTTATTATTTTATATCTTATCTCATTATAAGTGGAAAATAAATTCCCGAAGAAACCAGATAACCGCAGTAGATTTTTAACATAACTCATGTCATGAATTAGCGAAATATAATTACTGGAAATAATTTAAAAAAATCAAATACAGTCTGTGTAAACTCTAAGAGAATCAGAGAAGTCAAAATAAATTTGTTAATATATAGTAGTGTTATTGTTTCAGGACCTTTGCAAACCTCAATATACCAACTTATCTCTTACAAATTTTATATTTTTTTAAGGAAAAATGACATAAAAAGGTTATAAATTACATAAAAAGCAATTTTACTTTTGCTTGTTGGGTGCAGTTTCAAAAAAAAAAATCAAGGTAAAATTGCATCGCTAAAAAGGTCGAGGATAAAATTATACCTGAAAAATAAAATGGGGGTTAAAATTGCCTCTTAACCATTTAAAATATCCTGTTTATTATTTTATATCTTATCTCATTATAAGTGGAAAATAAATTCCCGAAGAAACCAGATAACCGCAGTAGATTTTTAACATAACTCATGTCATGAATTAGCGAAATATAATTACTGGAAATAATTTAAAAAAATCAAATACAGTCTGTGTAAACTCTAAGAGAATCAGAGAAGTCAAAATAAATTTGTTAATATATAGTAGTGTTATTGTTTCAGGACCTTTGCAAACCTCAATATACCAACTTATCTCTTACAAATTTTATATTTTTTTAAGGAAAATGACATAAAAAGGTTATAAATTACATAAAAAGCAATTTTACTTTTGCTTGTTGGGTGCAGTTTCAAAAAAAAAAATCAAGGTAAAATTGCATCGCTAAAAAGGTCGAGGATAAAATTATACCTGAAAAATAAAATGGGGGTTAAAATTGCCTCTTAACCATTTAAAATATCCTGTTTATTATTTTATATCTTATCTCATTATAAGTGGAAAATAAATTCCCGAAGAAACCAGATAACCGCAGTAGATTTTTAACATAACTCATGTCATGAATTAGCGAAATATAATTACTGGAAATAATTTAAAAAAATCAAATACAGTCTGTGTAAACTCTAAGAGAATCAGAGAAGTCAAAATAAATTTGTTAATATATAGTAGTGTTATTGTTTCAGGACCTTTGCAAACCTCAATATACCAACTTATCTCTTACAAATTTTATATTTTTTTTAGGAAAAATGACATAAAAAGGTTATAAATTACAATATTTTAATTCGTGCACCTAACATTTCAAAAAACTAAGAAAGAAAGTGGTGCTCAAATATATATTGGTAATTATAAGTTATTTATTAATAAGTTGTAAATTAGTCATGACAAATATTAAAGAGCTAATAACAAGAAATATATTAGTAATGACAAACTTAATAACTTTTTTTTTAAATGTGATACAAGAGAGTTTTAATTATTTAACTATATTTATAAAAATACTAAATTATGCATCACTTTCTCTCATGAGATTTTGAATTCTTAAGTGGCAATTGGCAAAAATCAGTTGACTAGATGTAGGAAATCATCAGGCCCAGGTTGCCACTTATAGTTGAGGCCTGCAAACGTGGCTTCAGTAAACCCAAGGATTCAACTTGGTCAGCACCGTCAGATCAAAGTGGTCGGCAAAAGAAACGGCATCAGGGAGAAGCACGCCGAGAAGCCGGACACGTGGCATGTTTGGGTAGGAAGGGTAATTTCTTCACTTCCAATTCTGCCTATGTTCCGCTGAGAAATTTCCTCAACTGAAATTAAGAAACTAACGAGCAAATATCACGGGATAGGGACGCATATTGTTTTAGAGAGAGAAAGTGTCAGGCCGGTTTATTCCGTGATACGGCCGGAATAGTCTTCGATCGTTGTTTATGGTCATCAGTAGCGCATCCGTCTCTTGATCGGGAGCATCTTTGGTGAAGGGAGATGGTGAATTCCATGGTTGAACGAGCCACGAGTGACAGGCTCATCGGCCCTGATTGGGCTATGAACCTCGAGATCTGTGACATGCTTAATCGTGACCCTACGTAAGCGCAACACCGAATCCTCACTCCCTTCGCTTTCTTATTCAATCCAAATACATGAGCTTATGGGTAGCCGTTGTCTTCTCATCCTCTGTAATACGACTTTGGTATTTTGACTGAAAACTTGCTGTATTACCGAATAGAAAATTGTGATCAAAATCTCTTTTTGGTACTGGTATTTCGGATTGACGCGTGAGCTAAGCTTCAGAGCGGAATTTAGTTCCAATGCGTGGGGCTATCTTCTCTGCTTATTTTTTATTGTTGCTAATTAACTTCTGCGCTGCCATGATGGTGATTGGTCAACAAAATTTATCAAATCTGGGATTTGAACCAGAAGTGTCATGCGTTACCAACAGACTTCCCTTCCCTTTCTTTGGAATTGATTGCATCTGTTGTTACATACTTCTATGATGGGTTTAATAATAAGTTTTCATTACTTCATAAATTTCATGAACTTGATCAGTTAAGCTATGCGCTGATGGTTGATGCCTTTATGGTTTCGCTGCGTTCTGCAGTTTGTCCATGATAACATGATCATGCACATGCGTGCTGTCTATCATGCTTCTTCCCGGTACTCTCTATAAGTTGCTAGTTTCCTTGTATGGAATGAAGGGCTACTTGTACAAAGAAATAATCTACTACTTTCCTTTTAAATGCAATTTTGCGCCTATGTTTTGAATGTGTAGTTTGAATTCAGTACTGGTTAAATTGATTGAAGAGTGACTCTCTTCTGCATGTTAAGCCTTCATATCATTTTCTATCAAGGTTTTAAAAATTTTGGACCTTTGATAGATGACACATGTAAATGTATATGTGATCATGATGTCTGTTGCCTTGAATTTGACTGTGGGCAATTTCTGCAAGTTATATTGTTTTATAAATGAAATAACACTCAGTAGTCGTTAGCCCTGCAAACTGACTGTCAAACGGTCCAGAAGCCCAGCCAGTTGCTTTGTTTTAGGGATATAGATATCTAAGTAGAATGTTATATTTGATTTTGAGTTTTCTCTTGGTTTATATTTCCAGAACTTGAGAACTCAGTTTGGCTATGATTTATCAGGCAAGCAAAGGATGTCGTTAAAGGTATAAAGAAGAAGATTGGAAGTAAGAATTCAAAAGTTCAACTTCTTGCACTAACAGTAAGCATCAACTCAGTTCGTATATCATTCAGATTTTAATATTGGTCAAGGTGTTTTTAAATTACGCATCTTTTCATCAATTTCTGTATTAGATTTCACTTTTTGATTAAATAACATTTTTCATATGACTGTAAGTAGCAAATCCCTGAGCATTGCTCTGATGAAGGATGTAAAAGTCAGCAGATCTTGTTATCTTCGTATCGTTTTCCAAATACGTGTTGCAAATTCTTTTGACATGAAATTTTACCTAGGCCTTCTGTAACAATGGTTCTTTGAGGGTAGCTTAGCAGTCTAAATGATGTTTTTTCATATAGGAAGGATTCTCTCTTGTCTGGATGTACAATTATAACAATCAGAAAAGCTCATTTCGTTTTGTATTGGTCTTCTATATTCTAGCTACTGGAGACGATCATAAAAAATTGTGGGGACATAGTTCACATGCATGTTGCGGAGAGAGATGTTCTTCATGAGATGGTGAGAATAGCCAAAAAAAGGGTATGTGTCTTAAGACATTACTGTTCTGCTCTGAGTTATAGCAGGTTTATCATTAGTACAATATGTTAATGCTGTTATATGGTGTCAATTGAAGCCTGATATTCATGTCAGAGACAAGATACTCATTCTCGTAGATACTTGGCAAGAGGCATTTGGTGGACCAAGGGCGAGATATCCTCAGTATTATGCTGCATACCAAGAACTACTGGTATGTTGACTATAAATCTACTTAGAAGGGAAGAAAAAAGTTCATTATAATTTTTTTTTCCGCTACAGAATTTTCTCATCTGAATGTTTACAAGTGTGTTCAAAATGCCACTGATTACAATTGATGTTCAAATTGACCTTGGAAAAATGATTACATTTGTCCTTTCAGCGTGCAGGGGCAGTATTCCCTCAAAGATCTGAGCAATCAGTGCCTGTATTTACACCCGCACAAACACAGCCATTGGCATCATACCCTCAAAATCTTCGCAATTCTGATTTTCGGCAGGACACAGCTGAGTCTTCTGCAGAACCTGAGTTTCCAACCCTAAGGTACCATGTCTGGCTCCTTTGATATGATCCATTAATTTATATACATATTATCTCTAACTTTCATGCGATGTTTAGATTTTAACCTGATGGCCTATGACCTAAGAGGGTTGGAATAGTTGTTACTGTACATGCATTTATTGTAGTTAAGTAGCATTCTCACACTTATCCTCCATAGCAGCTTTTCTAGGGAAGCAGAGATGGCCTAGCCATTTTATACACTACTTCAAGCTTGTGATGGTTGTTTCATTCTTTTTTATTCCTTTACTGGAATTTAATAAAGTTGAGCTGTCTCTGGGTCTGGCAAAAGCAAAGTTTTAAGGATAGAAAAGTAAACAATTTAAAAAAAAAAAAGGCGATTGGCTGTTTTATTTTGAGGCTTCCATATATGGTATGAATGAGAATTTAAGCTTTGATGCATCCCTTTTATTTCTAGAGCTTCTATTATCTAAAAAATTGAGCATTAATTTCTATAGGTTTGGATATATGTGGTTTTATTTATACTTTCTTGTACAGTGTCCATGGTACTTTATGTATTTCTTCGGTATTTTTATCATTAATAACTGTTATCTGGAAGAAGATCAAAATGCTCTGTACTGGTTACCACTTATGATTATTGTTATCATTTTTAATAGAAGTTTATACTGGCAGTTTGACAGAAATTCAGAATGCACGTGGTATTATGGATGTACTTGCAGAAATGCTGAATGCTTTAGACCCGGGTAACAAAGAAGTAAGTTGCTTGATATGAGCCTGAAAATTGATGAAATACATAGATGACAATAATTTTTTTAAGCAGGGATCAAGGTTTTTGTCGCTGTGCTGTTGGTTTTATTATTTGTGCATTTAAATACTAGTGAAGAGATTGTTGGCCAAAAAAAAAAAAAATAGTGAAGAGATTGCTTGATTACAGTTTTTGTTATGGATTTGTGCGGTTTCTTTTTCTTCCCTAAATGATTTGAACTGTTCAAATTTGCCTAATTATCTACAAAAGATATCTGACTTTATTTAGATGTGTCATTTCCCTCATAGTCATATAGGTATAAATACTGAAAATCCTATTTATGTGTGTGACAGGCACAGCTAGTCTAGTTACAGGGATTTGAATTTTTTTTTTTAAAAAAAAAGGGATGGCATAGATATAGATTCTTATTGTTATTAGTTATATGCTAATATATGAACACTTTTATGGCACAAAATGTCTGAGAAGTTGACTGATAGGATCCAAGATAAGCAGAAAGAAAGGAGAAAATCCTTTATTAAAATATAAAAAATTCGAAATATGATTTTTATCTGGCCTAACCAGATTGGTATTTTCTTATAATTTCCCAAACTCTGTTTTTTTCCCCTTTCAAAACCACCATAGGTCTAGCTGGTAAACAGAATGAGATGTTTTATAGTTTATTTGGCCCTCTTGAACCCAGTGGTAAACATGCTCTGACTGTGTTTCTCCATGAACATTTAAAATAGGATTCAAGAGACTTTTTTATTCATGATTATTGTTTCTATTTCAGGGGCTTAGGCAGGAGGTTATTGTTGATTTGGTGGAACAATGTCGAACATATAAACAGAGGGTGGTTCAACTGGTCAACTCAACTTTGTAAGGCCAGATATATATTTTTGGGATACTATGATATAATGACGGTCATAATCATTTTCTTGTAATATACTGTACATGTTTAAATGGTTATATGTATTTATCTCTATTCAAAGATCAATAGAGCTATTATGATGATTTATTCTTTCATTTCAGTGACGAATCACTGCTGTGCCAAGGACTAGCTCTGAATGATGATTTGCAGCGTTTATTGGCCAAGCATGAAGCCATTGCTTCTGGAATTTCTTTTGAAAATCAACCAGAGAAATCGAATCAAAATCAACCAGAGAAATCAAAGGCTGCTCCTGCTGGAGCACTAGTTGATTTAGACGGGCCTTTGGTTGACACGGGAAATACTAGCAAACAAACTGATGTGAAGTAATCCATTATCCATGATTATGCTGCACTAATTTCCATTTCATATCACTGCA
The DNA here is from genome assembly GCF_004799145.2 of Neltuma alba. Taxonomy (NCBI): domain Eukaryota; kingdom Viridiplantae; phylum Streptophyta; class Magnoliopsida; order Fabales; family Fabaceae; genus Neltuma; species Neltuma alba. Next base: position 12,454 of record NW_021637931.1, on the reverse strand, counting down.
TTCCTCTGCATGTGTATCATTTTTGTTATTTTTTTTACCGTAGAAGAATACGTGTAATCCATTATATTTTGATATTTCAGGCAGCAGTTTATTGTACCATCCCAAATAACTTTGTATAGTGAGTCAAGGGGGTCCTAGAAATATTTTTATTATTTTTCAAAGAAAATTTTCTCCTGGATATATTTGCCTTTTTGCTGCTAGGAAGAGATTCTTGGGGACAATAGTGAATTGAATACTAGTACTAGTTGTTACAATAATTTTGGGTGACCAGGGGTTCTTTGCCAGTCTTTTTTTCCGTTGTTTTTTTTTTTTTTTGGTCAGTTGCCATTTCATTTGGATAGTCCGATTTTTAGTTTTACCAGAGAAGTCACAGCTGTTTATGTAAGATATGACATTAGGGAGTTTAATGCAACTAGCATAAACTACCAGTTCTGCGTTGACCTTATACAATTGTATTCAGTTGATTGGATCTCATCTTTGATGAATCAGGTTGTAGGTTTAGTTTTTGGCTATGGACTTAATATTGATATTGATTTAGGGATATGAATAGCCTGAACCTTCTCCATGCAAATGTGAAATAAGACTAGTTTCTTCTTTCTTTGTTTTTTTTCCTTGGTCTGAAATAAGATTAATTTCAAATGCATTCCAAGTTGACTTGACAAGAATCTGAGCTATTAGTTGCCTTCTGTTTATTTGACAGTTTGTTTGTATGTTTCACATTTGCAGGTCTGCTTCTAGTGCTGAAGCAGGGTCACAAACATTGAACCAGTTATTGCTTCCTGCACCCCCTTCATCAAATGGGTCAGTTCTCCCTGCAAAGGCTGCTCCCAGTATCGACTTGCTCAGTGGTGATGATTATAACTCACCGAAAGCAGACACTTCACTTGCCCTTGTGCCTGTTGGAGATCAGCAGCCAACCAGTCCTTTGTCACAGCAGAACGCCCTTGTGCTTTTTGACATGTTTTCTAGTAGCAATAACGTACCAACTCCTGTTAATACCCACCCAGTACAGTCAACTAATGTTAGCGGCCCTGTTAGTCCGTTAGCTCCCCAAGTTCAACAGCAACAAACCTTATCTCCTCATGGTGGATTTTACCCTAATGGAAGTGTGGCAAATGTGGGGTCCTCTCACTACCAGCAGTCACCATATTCCCAAAGCGCCAGTCCTCCATGGAATGGTCAGGTTGCGCAGCAGCAACGGCCACCTTCACCAGTTTATGGTCAACCTGATGCTTCATTTTTGTGCACTAAAATATATTCTTGTTTGGCACAATCCTTTGCTATTACGTACTTGTTTTTAGCCAATGCAATGATGAATCCTGATCATTGCTTGATGGCATTCCCTATTCTGCTGTGTATTTTCCAAGCTGCGTTGATTGCATATATTGTGGAGAATACTAAAGTATAGGATCTGTGCTGTCCAATTTTTGACATTACTACTTGCATCACTGACATTTTTCCTTTGTGGTCAATAGGTTCGCAAAGCAGTGGATCATTGCCGCCACCCCCATGGGAAGCTCAGCCAACAGATAATGGTAGTTCTTTAGCTGGCTCCCAATATCCACAGCCACTGCAAGTTACTCAAGTGATCATGACCCATGTACAGAGTTCTGCACATCCTCAGAGTCCTCAGGCGATGGGGAATGACCAGGTTGCTGGCATGTATATGCCGCCAAATGCTAATGGCCACATGCCAGCAATTAACCCCCACGGTGGCCAGAGCAATCAGTTTGGCTTTTATCCGCAGCAAATCCAGGGAGGTGTGGTTCCCTTTATGGGTATGGTTCCAAATCTGCAAGCTAGTCCCCTGGCTTCCATGTATCCTCCACAGATGTATGGCAACCAATACACAGGATATGGCTATGGCCAGCAACAGGTTCCATATCTTGACCAGCAAATGTATGGCCTATCTGTTAGAGACGATGGTGGTATGAGAAATTCGTCCTACCAGGTTTCTACGTCATCTTATCCGCCATCTGGCAAGCCTTCCAAGCCTGAGGATAAGTTATTTGGGGACCTTGTTGACATGGCAAAGGTGAAGCCAAAGCCCACGCCAGGTCGAGCGGGTAGCATGTAAAAACTTTGGATTGCTTTTGCATTTTTCACCTGATACTTGTTTGTGTCTGCCCATTCTCCTACTCCCCCCCTTTTTTCTTCTTTTTCTTAATTTCTTTCTTTATTCTTTACCTTCGTGTTATATATATATTTTTTGGTTAGTGCCTCCTATTATATCGCTTGCCTGGCATTTTGATCATGTACATTCATTCTTGAGAAAACACAAAAAATAAAGAAGAAAAATTAGCTACAGCACCCTGCGGTTCTGATTAGTTTTTGAGACATTTTTTCCTTTGCCTTCATGGGAGCTTATGTGGGTGAAGAGCGTGTGCCATAATCAGCAACTGAGACGTCGAGAAATTAATCAGCATGACTTGCTGTTTGAAGATGGCAGAGGCATTGATAAAGTAGTTAGATTGAAGCATTTTACTTTGGTCGTCTATTATTTGATACGGTGGTTGCACTTCCGAAGCTATAACTTCTGCTGCTCTAATTGTTTCTAGTATTTTCTTATTGACATGTGCTGTCATTTATCAAGAAGATTCTTATAGCGATAGCTGGAACTGGTTATTTTCTGTTCTCATAGCTATCCTTTCGAATAGTTTTTTATTTTTTTTATCCTCACAAATAGTTTTTTTAATCAAGATATTGTCGAGTACTAAATATAAGTATTTTTTTAAAAAAAATTGAATATTAATTTTCTATATTGTGAGGAACTAACTTTTTAGTTAACTCTGTTGATTTTTGATAAGATGTTCCTAGAAATGAAATTGGTCCAATACAAAATGGATTTCTTTAATTGAGTTTGGATTATCGTAATGAGAGTAGTTGATCTATCTTTCCAGTTTACAACAATCAATTCTAAATGCAAGTGCGATATTTAACTATGTACGGAATTGACAATGTTATTGCGGGTTAGTTAACTGAATGCGAGGTTTCACGATCACCTGCTGCACAGGGAAGCCGGATTATTTCTCTTTCTTTCTTCCAAATAATTTTTTTAATTATTCTAATGTTCCATATACGTTCCACACATGACCAGTTCCTGAAGAATTTTAAGGAAATTTCATTATGCATGTTGTCACTTCTTATATTATGTTGAGATTTTTTCATTTCGGCCAGCTATTATTTTGAGATTAGAAATTACTGGAGGGAGGAAAGAGAATTTTCTAATAAAATAATATAGTCTGGTCTTTTTTGGCGGGTCAAATACCATCGTCTCATTTGATATGAAATATTGAAAATGAAGAGCAAGGATGGAAATTGGGATTAAAAAAGTTAAAAGAGTGTTTAGTTTAAGTTATTACTTTTTATATGAGATCGAACAAATCTATATTTATGGGTTTGGGGAATACCACGGGAAGAGGTAGCATTCTCCAATCCTACGTATATGAGATTGTTTAATTCCATATAACAAGAAAATACTTGTACTAAAACTTTTTAATATTTTTTTTATCCTAATCCTTATCCTATATTTTTAATACTTCGTACCAAACAGGACCGATAGTCTGGTTTTGTTGTTGAAGATGACAGGGAATATTGAAATGAATTTGAGGTGGTACATAACAAAATAGACTAAAATAATAACGACTATAGATAGATTTTTGTAAGAGAATAGTAATGAAGTCATTTAGATGCGGGAATACTGAGATTTTAAAGAGTGATTATTATCATAAGAGAGACTATTTCCATAATTATGAATCACTGCATTACATTGAATTAGAATTATAAAAAAAATGTTTAAATTGAAGCATACGATGATATGTGAGAAAGGTAATTCTATAAATCCTGAAGAGTTGGAGCAAGCTGAATTTCTCAGTGTGCATGGGAAGCATTCTGTGCCCCAAGCCTGCGCTAGTTGGGGATATAAAAAGAAAAAATGATTAAGATCCTGTATCGGTTGAAAATATTTACCTTAACATTTGAATTTCTAAAAGTTAGCTTGTATAAAGTATAAACATGACTTCTGCAATTTCAAGTTTCAAAAAGAGCCCGACTTACAAGCAAAGCGGTATAATCAGGAGGAAGTGCAAAACACGCACTGAATATATTTTTAAAAAATATAAGATATGATTTATTCTTAATGCGTTTGATTAATTTAAACAATATAAATATTTTATATACATTTAATGTCAATATCTTCTATTAATAATAGTGTTCGGGTTAGGTAATTTAAGCAATGATATATTAAGGTTAATTTTAAAAAAAAAAGAATTATTTATCACCACTTAAAAATTCTTTGTTAGTATTTAAAATTGTTGTGTCAGTGATGTTTTATTAATGAAATTAAAGGTTTTAGCACTGCAAAACTAATAACTAAAAAAAATACTACCTCTGGTCCTAAATATAAGAGCTAGTTAACTAATTTGAGGAGATTAGGGAATAAGTTAAGTTAGTTATTTTTAGTAGATATTTTCTTTCCTAGAATATCCTTGCTAATCAAGTATGTTGGCTAGAACTACTATTATTAGAAGGAACATTTAAAAAAAAGTATAAATATGAGAGAGAAAGTGGATTAAGGTCTTATATTTAGAACTAAAATAAAAGTCAAACAAGATTTTATATTAAGGACCGGAGGTAGTATTATATAAAATTAAAAGGTCATATTAAAAATTTGCGTAGAATTTGAGTATTAGAAGTGTGCTATTACCCCATATAAACTATTTACAAGATATTTTAAATACAGTATATATGCGCAAATAAGTATGCATGAATATTGTTGGGGTAAATAAATAATTTTTTATGATGCTTCGCTCAAAACGCTGAAGGAAAATTTTATTCAAAACCTTTAATTTTAATTTAAGTGAAATATATTTCTGTTTTGATCTAAATTCCAAACCTCATCAAAAATGAAAAAAATTATTAATTTTAAACACATTTAATGAGTTAATTATCATTGTCCGTTAAAAGCGCTTTATACTAATAGAGCTAGAATAGAGTGGTACTCCCTCTGTTCATTATTATAAGAGACATTTGATGCTTATGGCATGTTCCTATATATAAGAGACACTTAAAAGTTGTCTCTACTTTTTGTATTGATTTTCTATTTTACCCATATTTATTGTCTCCAACTCACACTCTTTCTCCCTCCCACTTCTCTTTCTTTCAATAATTTAATTGTTCTTTCTCATGCTCTCTCTCCTTATTAATGAGGGCATTTTTGAAAAAAAATTATATTTTTTATACATTAATTGTTCTTAACTAATTTTAACTGTTTTTTTATCAACATAATTTGATTATTTGTCTTTTATAATAAAAAATGGAAGGAGTAATTATTATATGTTAGTTGATGTAGTTATCCTTGTGATCGCAATAAATACCATCTCTCGCCGAGTGAGTGTGTGTGTAGGGCGGCCAACGAACCATTGAATGATCATTAATATTATGGACCCCGCGGATGCATTATTAGATAATGAAATGGGCTTGCTTACTCTAGCAGGCCCTCTTCTCACACGTAACTGGGTTAGTTAATTGTCGAGCTTTCACCCCCACGTGACGTCCGCCAAGCGAATATTACTATGTATAGTACCAGCTCCGACCCGAGCTTTTGTAATTAAGATCGAAGATAAAACTATCACTGTTTACTTATTTCAAATCAGAGCTTCCCGCAAGAATGCCCACACGTGTTTCTCAAGGGCTTCATATATACTCATCCAGTCCTTAATATAAGACTCAATTATTGAGTTGGTTTTGATCCTAAATATAAGACCTATTTCTCATATTTATCAATTTTCTCTAAATTACCCATATAGATATTCCTTCAACCATAATCAAGTAAAAGAGAGAGAGGAGGTATTAAGAAAGATGATTATGGTATTTTACGAAAAATGTGTCACATTTCTTATAATTAACTAACTTACCTAACTTTCTTAATCTAATCAAATTAGTTAAATGGGTGTTATATTAAGAACCAGAGGAGTATAAAGATTAGTTGGAGATTGAATTTGATTCTAAATATAATATCTTAATTTATTTTGTTTCTCAAATTTATAATGTTTTACTAAAATATACCCATAAAGAAGGTAATTTAAGGAAGTAACACATTTGTTATAACTAAACAACTTAATTAATTTTTTTAATTTCTTTAAATTAATTGTATAGTTCTTATATTAAGGATATTGGGTAATATATATGTAGCTACTTCATTAATACCCTGAGTTTTTTTTTTCCTATTTCTTTTAACAACAACGACGATTAGTTCCCCCTCTTCATAGTACTGACCAGTTTATGCATGGATGGGCAAAGGATCCACACGCATAACGATATATATATATATATATATATATATATATGTTGCAGGGATGCATTTCATATCTTAATTTAAAACTTGAAGTATCCCTCTTATACATAATTCCCAACGACTCCATTCAACTAGATTCTAATTAGAGTAGGTGTGTGATGTGTCCATCCAAGAATGATACTAGTAATTCAGACCCCTTTCCCAGTAATTCAGACCCTAGCTACAACCGACCAAGTTATAAGTAGTAAAGGGTGACGACGAAGTGAAAATTATGTAATGACTTTTTGTTGAGGTACAATTATGTTGTTATAAATGCAGTAGTTTGGCTGTCAGGATCAATGCAGGTGGAGAAAATAGCCATGGCCCAAGCTATGCAAAGTTTGTGAGGAAAGGGAAGTTTCACAACCATTTCACAAGAGAAGTTTCACAACCAAGAGATCAGGGGAGAGGGGATTCTTTCTTTCCTTTTGCTCTTATTAACATCTCGTCACATAAATAAAGAAACACAAAACATTAATTAGATTCATGACTGAAGCTTGTACGTTTGTAGGGCAATCAGTGAGTTCTGATTACCGACTTCAACAAATTATCAGAAAACAGGCATGAACAGTACTTTGGGGAGGGGGTCTTTTTTTTTTTTTTTGGTCATGATTCTCACAAGGGTTTAAACTCGTACGTTAAAAAGTCTCAAAGAAAGTGTTTGGTCATATTTGGGCTGTAACATCTCAACATGAATTATTGTTATATCGTTTTATTATTTGATGAATGGACGCTAATAATGATCTGCTATGAAGAGTAAAAGAAAGATGCATGGGCAAGGCCAACATTGTACGGAATTCCAAACGACAATAGGGACAAGGCCACTTGTGTATAAATTTTATGTCGTATCGGATCCAAATCGCTTACACACACACACACACACACGTTGCGATAACTAGCTTCCATAATCCCTAGTAATCAAACAAGTTAAGTCTCATTTCATTCTGATTTCTGAATCATAAAGCTACAGGACTGGCGAGGAGCATCATGATGATGGTGAAGATGCAAGTTGAGAGTGAGGGTGTTGCTATTATTTCTATGTGTAATCCACCCGTTAATGCATTAACTCTTCAAGGTATGTCTATAATCGTCATATAAGTTTTCTCCTTCTTGTTGTCATGCAGGTACCTAGTCCTACGTTTTCAAAAACGTTGTAATAAGGTTGTTCCAGAATGCACTGTCTATATAGTTTTACTTCTCCTTTACTCATCAACTTTGTGAAACAAAACAGCGTTCTATATAGATATGTTTAAGATCAATTAGAAAAATGATATATGAATCCTCCTCTGTTTAAATGAAAACGAATTGAAGCGAGCCAAACGACTATATATCGAGATATACTGTGTAATAATTAATGGGTAATTACTGTCTCTGTGATGACTTGCAGGTCTTGCAGAACTGAAGAACAAATACATGGAAGCAATGGAAAGAGATGATGTGAAGGCCATTATCTTGATGGGTAAAACTATGTCTTCACTTTTCTATTACTAATTATTTTCATTGCTTGCTTCTCCTGATTTCTCAAGTTAATTGCTAGTTTAATTAGGTTCAGTTATCCCACACACATAAGTCTGGTACATGATATATAGAGGCAGAAAAATGGAACACTGAAATATGCTTTCACTTTTAGCATCTAAGTTCGAAAAGGCAGGCAAACCCTTTTCTTTCCGCGTTCCTTTGTCATGCATCGTTCGTAAGTAAAAATTTTGAATCATATGAACAGTTCAATAATCTTACCATATTTGAACTGATGGTCTTCCAATCCATATATATTATTTCTTCTTAAAAGGTGACGGTGGGAAATTCTCTGGAGGTTTGGACATAAATGTGATGCGGACTATGCAGGAAACTGGTAATATTCTATACGAATTTGTTTCAAGTCCCAAAATTGCATACAGAATTTTAAGGATATACGTAATTAAAAATTAGAAGTAAAAACTATTTATAATATATATCTGACAACAATATTGCGCAGCATGATTGCATAATGTTTTTTTCCCACTTGTAATTTTAAAGTGGCCTTGCAGGTGACGTCTCGGTTGTGACAAACATGTCTCGTGATCTCGTGATTAATGTTATTGAAGGTCTAAATGTTATTTATTAATTAATTACGTGCGTTAAAAGTGGCCTTAATATATATGCATAAATTTTCCTTGAATGGTAACTTCAGATGGCAAAAAGCCTTCAGTCGCTGCCGTACAAGGATATGCCCTTGGAGGTGGTCTTGAGTTGGCCATGGTAAGCTATTTTCGTTTCCCCTCTCAACCAAACCATTCTCGATCCATTTCTCTATGTTATAAATCAATAACCAAATAAAGTGGACCATTTTTATTTTTTTTCCCAATCATATATGACATAAATTCAAAAAGAGCGTGTGAACCCACACACACGCTCAGCCGCAATTAAGCACATATATGCACAACCAAACGCACACTGTGTCTCAATGAATCTTAATTATTTTCCTCATAAGTAATGGTTGTAGTTACCTACACAGAAAATTATGCATATTGTTTAAAAACTACTTACATGATCGTATATTATAAATAGTACTACTTCATGTCCTTAATATAAAAGCTAGTAGTTTTAATTTGATTTTAAATATAAGACCTCAATTTACTTTATCTCTTATATATATATTTTTCTAAAATAATCCATATACTAGTTGCACATTTTAAAGGTTTCGATTGTTCTAGGTGTTACATATGATTAGCAAAAGTATTTTAAGAAGAACAACACCTATTTATTTCAAATAACTAATTTAATTAATTTTCTTAATCTACTCAAATTAGTCAAACTAGCTCTTATATTAAGAACCGGAGGTAGTATAATCTATTATAAATTTTAATGTGTGTATATATATTAAATATATTTTGAGATCCTAATTAATTAAGGAAGTGATGAGCAGGCATGCAGTGCACGTCTTGCTACGCCGGAAGCAAAACTTGGCTTGCCTGAGCTGACTTTTGGGGTCATTCCAGGATGTGGAGGTAGTATCTGTAGCACCTCCTGCCTATATAAAACCCTTATCCTTGTAGCTTTCTGACCACTGTACGTATATGTGCCAGATATTCATAATTAATTAATTAATTAGCTCACTTTATTTTATTTTATTTTATTTTGCTTAGGCACACAGCGTCTTCCAAGGCTTGTTGGAGTTTCCAAAGCCGTCAACATGTTGATGGTAATCCACATGCCCTTTATTTGGAGGCTAGAGATTTAATTTGGTCAATAACTTCATTTATGGCACAGGCTTAATTAACTCTTTAGAGTGAGCCCAGCACCTCACAGTAATAGGACTAGCTAAATTGGGTCTTTAAATTTCTTAAAATTAATATAGATGTGGCTTTAAAGGAACTCTTTCCTTCTAGCGAGCTTAAAGTAGCTCCTTTGGAGGAAGCCTTTTACAAACACCGTCCCGTAAACTCAGTCTGCCAAATTCCATTATATTGACCTGAAGAAATGCTTAATCGAGAAAGGAGAGAGACGTATATATATTATTGAAAAGCTAAAATATATATTTGGTCTTTTAACTTTATATATATAATGTTTCGATTTAATCTATTAATTTTAAAAAGTTTATTTCTGGTTATTTAATCCTAAAATCATTAGGTTTAAATGATATGTTTTTTTATAACAATAATAATTGTTTTAAAAATTAAACTCAATATATTTTAATATCTGATAGTGTTCTATAAATATCTAAGATTTGAATGTTATTATTCCTTTTAACAATTTTAGGGTTAAAAAACTAAAAATACAATTTTTAAAGTTAAGAGACTAAATTGAGAAATGGTATATATAAAGTTAAAATATTAAACGCATACTATAGTCTTATTGTAAAAAAAAAAAAAAGATATTGGCATGTGATTACGAATGAGGAGTTCAAAAATATGATACATAGCTTTCACAAATAGGTCCTCTCGTGTCTAATCTTTCTGGCAACGATGGGATCTTGTGAACCAAAGAACTCTCCACACTTAAAATCTGATACACGTACCCATATATATCCGTGCGTGCGTGTGTGCGCATGTAGAGACATAGATGTGTATATGTTGTGCTGTGCATGCAGTCCTCGGAGAGTATAATGTCGGAAGAGGGGAAGGAAATAGGGCTGATTGATGAAGTTGTGTCAGCGCAAGAGTTACTACGAGTTTCGCTTGCGTGGGCTTTGGACATAGTCGAGGGACGTAAAAGCCGCACCAATTCACTCTCCAAAACTGATAGACTTGCTTCAATGTCTGATCTACATGCCCTCTTCAACACAGAAACTGCCATGCCCCATCACAAGGCTTGCCTTGACGTCGTCAGATATGGTATTGTTTCTGGAGGTTATTGTGGTCTCTCAAAGGTATACATAACTTACACGTATCACCCAATTTCCATTTCAAGTGTTTTTTTCCCGTTATGGGATTCAAATTTCAGAGCTTTCAGCTTTCGGGTTTATTATTGATGTGTGCTAACAAGGCAAATGAAAAATACTACCTCCAGTGTTGCGCTACAAACTAGATTTATATATCGGAGGTAGTAGTTTAAAAATATAAATATATGACTCGTGAGCGTTCATGAACTTTGCAGGAGCAGAAGTTATTCGAAGAACTGGTGCTCTCAAATACTGCGAAAGCATCTGTTCACTTACATTTTGCTCAACGGGCGACCTCAGAGGTTGAGCTTGTTTTTGTGATTGAATTCCACGCTGAAAAGTTCCAATTCCGAACTAAAGTCTCCTATATTTACTACCTTCATTCTTTTATTTTCGTATTCTCAAAATATATAATTGATATGATAAGATATAATCTTTAATTTGAAAAATGAAGTTCTATCTATATATATAACAGTAGTTATTAATTTTGCATAAACGCGATGCAGGTAGCTGGCATTACGGACGTGGGACTGACGCCACGCAAAATGAAGAGGGTTGGGGTGATTGGTGGTGGATTGATGGGTTCTTGTATTGCCACTGCTCTTATCTTAGCGAACATCAATGTTATACTCAAAGAAATCAATACCGAGTATCTACAAAAAGCTATAACAAAAATACAAGGTTAGTGTTTCATTCATTAATCCATCAGTCGAGTTGCAACAGACATATTTTCTGCTTGCAGCTATAAGCATGTCAAAATTCCGTGCTAATGATTGCATAAAGACAAAACGACTATTACATTTGTCACTTTATATTAGTAATGGGGATTGTTGTGTGCTAGCAAATCTGGAAGGACTATTAAGGAAAGGGAAGCTTGGACACGATGAGGTAGTGAAGTCCCTTTCGATGCTTAAAGGCGTGTCGGATTACTCGGATTTCAAAGAATTGGATATGACTATTGAGGTATATCATCCCCCTCTCTCATCTGACCTGGTTCCTCATAAATCAAATTGTTGCGTTGCGATTTGCAAGCCATCGTTAACTTACAGAACAGCTAATACATCTGTCAAGATGGAGTGGAAATACGGCGGTTATTAAGGTAGTTTAGCTTCATGACTATGGCAAATTGATTATTTGTAGGCTGTTATATGAGGAAGTGTCCCTAAAGCAATCAGTATTTGAAGAAGTCGAGAAGAACTGTCCTGATCACTGTATCTTGGCGTCAACCACATCTTCCATTGATTTAAATATAATTGGAAATAAGACCAAATCGCAGGATCGAATAGTAGGAGCACACTTCTTCAGGTCAGAAGCATTTTCTCACACACACACGCGCGCGCGAAAGTAAAAGGGCCATAAATCTGACATTTTATCTCTTTACAACCTAGTCCTGCTCATATCATGCCTCTCTTGGAAATCATACCGACCGAGAAAACTAGCGCACAAGTGGTTGTTGATCTTATAACAGTTGGGAAGGAGCTGAAGAAAGTACCTTTGGTTGTCAAGAACTGCCCTGCTTTTGCTGTTAATCGCACTTTCTTCCCATATACGCAAGCCGCCTATTTCTTGGCAGATTTGGGGATTGATATCTTCAGGATTGACAAAGTAATCACCACATTTGGCATGCCAATGGGGCCTTTCCAGTTATGTTTAATTTCTATGTGTGATTCTCATTCCAATTATTATAACTGAATCAACTCAGAGAGCCACTTGAAGGAATTTGTCTTTGAATCGACTCTTTCCCTCTCTTCTTTTTGATT
>NW_021637930.1:0-21294 GCF_004799145.2 Neltuma alba | reverse complement strand
TCCACAATTCCTATAGTCTCTCCTCCGAAGAACTTGCCTCTCAGCTCCTTCTCCAGATATCCCAGTCCTTCACTCGCTTCTTCAATCGCCCTTTTCCCTTTCCTTTCCTCCTCCGCCGTCCATGGCTGCCCTGTATTGCAGGCAGCAACTGTCCTCCCAAAACAAAACACCATCTTATCACAGTTCAATTTTCTATCCATGGCTTTTCACATATGGATATATATGTGTGTGTGTGTGTGTATATATAAACCTATATATCTCATTTTGCAAGACAAACCATATGAAAGCAACTACAAAATGAATATATATGAAATCCTACAGTATAGAATACATCATGATCCAAACTAGAAGGAAGGTATCTAAAGAACACGGTCAAAAGAAAACAATATCAGGATGGTGGCTATAAAATGGTCGCCAACTCTCAATAAGGGAGTGAATTAGATTTTTTTAATTTGTTACTTTCACTCAGTCTACTGTCCCATAGATGATGAGCACCCTAAGCTCATCAGTTTTAAATTGTCTACATCTGATTTAAACGGTCTAGATTTAAAATATTTAATTAATTATTTTTAAATAAAAAACTATTTTTTAAAAATTGATCATTAAGAGATTATCTTTATTTTAAATTATATACACATTAAAATAATTATTTTGAACAAATAAAAATAAAAAGAAATAAATCGGATTATTCAAATGAGATGTAATGATCCAGATCTGATAAGCTTAAAATGCTCATCAAAATGACGAATACCGAAACTGAATCCCCTCGAAGCAAGTACCTCATAATAGAATTAGATTTTTTGATATGTTGCTCTCCACTCAGTCTAGTGCCTATTAATAACCTCCTATCAAAGCTCTTAATAATTACTAAATGTGACCAAGTAAACTCTAACCTGACTTGAGCCAAAGCTAACTAATAGCTATCAACACTTGGGATATTTAATTAATAAATAACAAATATGATTGAAGTATGGAACAGATTTCTATCTACATCAACTCAAATTCATTCATACTTGACATCTTACAGCACAAGCAATAATTGGGTAGAGGAAATTAAAGAAAAAGAGATTAAGAGGAGGGAAAGAAGAGACCTGATCATCGATGAACCTTGACCAGAAGCGAGCGAGGGCTCTTTGATAAGGGTCGAGAGGGAGGATGGGGTAAGTTTTCCAGGTCTCATCCATGTATTCAAGTATGACAAGCGACTCAGCTATGGCTTGTCATTATGAACAAGCACTGGCACCTTCTTGTGGATGGGATTGTACCTGAGAAGAAGTTCACTTTTTTTCCTGATGTCTTCTTCAAAGTGTTGGTACTGAACTCCTTTCAGCTTCAAAGCTATCTGAACCCTGCGAGCGTAAGGGCTTCCTCCTGACCCAAAAAACTTCACTTCTCCATATTCTGCTGCCATCTTCCTTAGCTTCTGAACTAATCTTCAATGATGCATCTGTCTCGGCTCACAAACTCTGTTTTTATAGAGCCAAACCTGCTGGTAGCAATTCGTAGTTAAATTATGGGTTGGTCAAGGAAGATAGGCGTAAAAGTAATATATAATGAAGAATTGTGTGTGTACGTTTTGTGTAGTATATATACAGGAGTGATGTAAGAGATCATATATTAGCCTGTTTGGTGTTGAAAATTATAAATACTGATCTAGTCCATTGTTACGCTCACATCACTCATTGGAATGAAGTGCTGTTGAATCAAACCATGAAATTGATTTAAAACATTGATTTTCAAGAAATGCTAGCAATTTTGACTTTAAAGAAGACATTAAATTCAATGAAATTGAATGGCTGATATTATATTTATTAACAGCTTAGAGATATTTTTTATATAATATGCTATATTCAGTTCTTAATATAAGAGTTAGATGCCCTATTTATGGATACTTAGAAAATTAGTTAGTGTTATCGTACCTAAAATATTTTTATTGATCATGTGTACTGAAATAATCTTTTGATAAAAATCTTTTAACATGTGTAATCATGATAGAAATTATTAGATAAAAAATAGATAAATACGAGAGAAAAAGTGAATTGCTGTCCAAAGAGAAGTTAGAGGAGACGATTTTCAAGTACTTTTTTTTAATGCAGTTCTCCTTCTTCTTCATTGTTTTCAAAAACGACAAATCGCGCAAGAATAAATTATTTTTTCGCATGTTGGTGAAATGTCAATTTTAACTGAGCACTTAAAACAAGGGACAGTCCCTATTGGCGATAAGATAACGTCGTCAAACGTCGGATACATTACCTAGAAAATGGTTTCTTTATTGTTTTTTCCATGGACAACCTATCCGGCCGGCTTAATTACAAGATTATGATATTCAAAATGTCTGACCTTAAATTTAGGAAGCACACGTATTGGATTTTTATTTGAGCCGAGATAGTGCCGCTCTTTTCAATCACAGGAATTAAATTCAAGACTTAGAGGGCATTGGATCTCTTACGCCCCTTAATTCAAATTCAATTAGTAAAGATAACTTACTTCTGAACGCTAAATTAAATTTTACAAATTGTGATGATAATGTTTTTTGTTTTTGAAAATTGTTCCGGGTTAGTAGTAAAATTATTGTACAGTGTCTTAATTTTATCTCATATATTAATCTTTTGAAATGTAATAAATATTCTTAATCTCTGAATTTTGGTATTAAGCTCTACGAAGCATGTCGTTAAAATTAGAATAAATTACATTTGTTTTTCCTATCTTCAGCTAAAGTACATCTTTTTTTTAAAAAAAATTAGGGGTTAATATAATTTTTAGTCTCTTAAATTTGCTCTAATTTTCGTTATAGTCTCTCAAGTTTCAAATTATAAGTTTTAGTCCGGATAAAATTATCTAAATTTTTACTAGATTACATGAATCAATATTTTAAATTAAAAAAAAACTTAAAAGACAAAACCTATAATTTGAAAATTTAAAGGACTAAAAACAAAATAAAAACAAACTTTAGGCACTAAAGTTTGCACTAACCGATCATTAAAAAAAAAAAAAAAGTTTGCATTAACCCAAAAAATTTAGATAGCCATCGTTGGACCCAAAATAGAGTAACTCTGTTTTCGTTATCTGCAGTGCTTAAACTCTCCACTTAGTACCTTCCACTTAATTCAGAATGCTCCATTTTTTTTTCCCAATTACATAATTAATGCTTCATTTCGTCTTGTGTTCCATCAGTAAGATTAGTGTTTGTTTCATCGACGACCAGCAGGTATTAAACCAGAAAAGATCAGAAGAAAAATCATAAGCTCCATATGATTTGAGCTGAGAAATCAAGCTAAGAGCAGAAAAATTAAACCGGAATAGCTTTCACATTTTATGGTTTAACCATTGGAACAACAGAGCCAAACATGAAAAAACAGAACAACTTCTCCTTTATTATAACTAGATAATAGTCTTCCAGAAAAATTCAGAAGACGCAAATCATGAACTCAAACTCTAGCCAGTGCGAGATTTGAAGAATGCAAAGAGTTTATCTCTGGGAGGCAGAGCTTGCTTTACTATAGGATGAGTGGAGAATTCTTGACTCCATTTGTACAGCTTCGGGAATTTCTCAGAAGTGAGCAATTGTAAGCCTGCGATTTCTTGCAATATGTCAACCCAGTAACCCACGAAATTGGCAGAAATATCTACGAGTCCAACGTCGTCTCCTCCGAAGAATCTCTTGTCGCCGATTTCATTCTCCAGTATCTTCAGTGCTTCCATGGCTTCTTCCACAGCCTTCTCACGCCCCTTCTCATCGCACCAGAACGCATCCCATAACGGAGGCAAGCACTGTGAAAACATCAATTTCTTCAAATGCTCAGTTTCAAATCACAGAATATCGAATATATCAGAGAGAAAAAAAACGAACCTTTTCATCAACAAGCTTAGACCAGAATCGAGCAGAGGCTCTGTGATAAGGGTTTGGAGGGAGGAAGGGATTGGATTTCCAGGTCTCATCGATGTACTCAACGATGACGAGAGACTCAGAAATGGGTCTTCCGTTGTGGATGAGGACAGGGACCTTCTTGTGAACGGGATTGGACGTAAGAAGCTCTTGGCTTTTGTTGGAGAGATCTTCTTCAGAGTAATCGTATTTGATTCCTTTCAACTTGAGAGCCAGCTCCACTCTGTTGCTGAAGGGGCTGGGCCATTTCCCCAAAAACTTCACTTGTTCTTCTTTTGCAGCCATCGTCTATCTGAATGCGATAAGCTGTGTAGTTGCAGTTAGGGTTATAGTGTTTAACTTAGAAATCATCTGGTCAACGATGGCGGATTGGTTCCTTGGAGTAGGTAGGTAGGTAGGTAGGGAGCTTCCTGAAATCTTCGTGTTATACAATATGACCTCATCATCTTCATTTTTTCTGCGTTTAGGGTCTTAGCCGTCCTCATCGCCGCAATATATTATTATTAAGCGTGGACCCTTCCCTTCCCCCCCCCCCGGGGGAGGGGGAAGAAATTAGATTAGAGGACGGATTTTATCTTCTGCCTCGCATTCACTCCCGTGTTTAATGTCAGATTCAAACAAAAAAGAATAATATTTTTTTGATAATAGTTTGGTTTGGTTTTGGAGGACTCACTTTAGTTCAGGACTCAAACAAATTATCCATTAATAACGTCCACACCAGCAACAAAATTTAAATATATTACTACCTCCGTTCCTTAATATAAAATCCTGTTTGATTTTTTGTTCGGTCTTAATTATAAGACTCCAATCCATTTTGTCTATCATGTTTATACATTTTTTCCAAAATAGTCCTTTTAATAATGATAGTTTTAGCCAATACACTTAATTAGCAAGGATATTTTAGAAATAACAACACTTATTTATTACAAATAACTAATTTAACTTATTTCTTTAATCTCCTCAAATAAGTCAACTGGGTCTTATAATTAGGACCGGAGGTAGTACATAAGAAGTAGTTGACTAATTCAAGTAGATTAAAAAAAATTTGTTAAGTTAATTATTTATAATAATTAAGTGTTGTCTATCTTAAAATATCTTTACAAATCATACATTAGCTAAAAGTATCATTCAATTAAATCTTTAACATATGTAACTATTACAAGAATTATTTTAAAAAAGATGGATAGATATGGGAGATAAAGTGAATCAATATTTTATATTTAGAATCAAATTTAAAACAAACTAGCTCTTATATTAAGGTATGGAAGTAGTATAATATTATGGAGTATAGATAAAATATTTATTCGACTGGGTTACTTTTGTGGGTGTCATTATCATTATCAGCTTCATCATTTTACATGGAGAAGAATCAAGGCTAAGCATTCTTTTGTTTACTTTTTTGGTACAAGGGCTGAGCATTCTAAATGTGGATCCAGTATCCAAAACGTCGATGGGTAGATTAAAGCATATGGGCTTGGGCCATTCTGGGTCTAGCTAAAGTTGAATTGTAGTATTACGTTGTTCATCCTTACCCCATAAAACATAGACATTTAGCCCATTCTTCTCTTTAACGGAGTGTTTCGTTTTCTTTTTTAATGTTGGTATAAAATAGAGTAGTTTTAGATACTACCTCCGATCCTATTTATAAGAGTCAATTGATTAATTTAAAGAGATTAAAAAAGTAAGTTGAGTTAGTTATTTGTCCTAAATAGGTGTTGTCTTTCCTAAAATATTCTTGCTAATCAAGTGTATTGACTAGAACTATCATTGTTAGAAGGGTTACTTTGGAAAAAAATATATAAATATGAGAGACAAAGTGGATTGGGGTCTTATATTTAAGACTAAATTAAAAATCAAATAGGGTATTGTATTAAGAACCGGAGGTAGTAAGTAATAACAAAGGCAATGTAAAGCAGGTGTATGAGTATAAAAACAAAAGCAATTCAATGTTTAGACAGTGAAAAATATGATTTTAATTTAGTTTATAAAAATAATCGAATATAACAAAACCATGAGATTGTTTAATAATATAATTTAGTAATTATATCATTTTTGGGTAGCATATATTTTGTGTGTCGCTCTGGCGTGAACTTTTGCTCCCAATATATTATCATAATTAATACTACTTTTGGTCTTTAATATAAGAGCCTTTTTAACTTTTATTTTGATACTAAATATAAGACCCTAATCTACTTTGTCTTTTATATTTATCTATTTTTTTAAGGCAGTCCTTATAATAATAGTAATTCTAATCAATACATTTGATTAGCAAGGATATTTTAGAAAAGATAACACCTATTTATTATAAATAATTAAATTAATTTTTTTAATATGTTCAAATTAGTTAATTAAATCTCATATTAAAGACTCGAGATAATATAGTTAAAAACACTCGAAAAGTAGTAGAAAAGGGAGAAAATCTGGTTAAATGAAAAGGTGCAAGATTGCATGAAAATTTGTGACAGCTCCAATCCACATCTCTGTGACATTCAAATTTCAAAATTGTTTCACATTTAATAGAACCCAATGCTACAAGTTCATGTGTTATACACTATGCAGCTTCAAAAGCTGAACATGGGGCTAATTTGAAATTTCAAAATCTGGTAAAAACAAAACAAGAAAGCTAACCCTTGAAACGGAATAAAGAAAGAAAGTAACATACCAACGTCTGTCTTTGCCTTTAATGGCAGCACGAGAATCCTGAGGGCTTTACCTTCCTTTTTTTTCAAATCCAGACAAAACTTTATTCGCATTTTCCATCAGTCACAAATCAATTGTGACAAGTTTTCAACTTAAAGTGTGACCCAAACTAAGACTAGTTCATCTTAAACCAATGGTCTCTTCCACAATGATTTCTAAGTTTTTTTTTTTCCTTTTCATTTTAATTTCACGAATATATTTTATCGTATATTATCTTTTACTTTCTTTTTAAAATATGCAATTCCGGCGACGGCGGGATATTGGCCACTTTATGCCCCAACGGCAACGGCATAAAAAAAAAGACAACCCCTTTTCAGGCATTATTTATCAATTATATAGGTTAAGTTCCAACCAAGAGTAAAAGCATGTTTGATAATATCAGGCCTGTTTAAAACAGTTTATAAGTAGTTTTTTAATAGTGATTTACGAAATACGAGGCAAGTATGTGAGAAGAGTTTTGTCTCGACTTATGTGAAACGTGCTTATAGGAGATTTCTACCGCTCTTCAAAACAGGCACACTATCTTTGATTCTAATTATAAGATCTGGTTTATAGACTACAAATAGGATATTATAATTACGACCGGAGGTAGTATATAGACAATTTTTTAATTACGACTAAAACGAACGAAATCAAGATATAATTATAAAAAATGGTCGAACAATTACGACAGAATACATAGCATACAAGATTTGTTTTTGGTTCGCTTTTTCTCACCATCCCTCTTTCATATGGGCCAGTCAAACATATTCGAAAATTTGAAAGCATCCCGCAACTGTTTGATACGTAAAATTCCTCAGTTAGGGTCTTAACTCTTAAGCATATTTTCTTGGGGATTATCTTAATAAACACTTTTTGAAAATAGGGATATATATATATATATATATATATATATATATATATAGTCATAAAGATTCCACATTTTAGAGAGAGAGAGACTTTGTAGCATCAAAGTCTGGCTGCTAAGAGCCAATCCATTTCAAAACCATCCTTCTTATTTAATATTATTTGTTATATGCTTTTCCACTTCAAAAGCAACCTTGTAAGATTCATTCTTTGTACTGCATTTTGAATATTTCACCCATAAGTTCCCTCACTTACATTAATCACCAAGCTTAAAATTTATACTATCTTCGATCCTTAATATAAAAGCTTGTTTAACTTTTATTTTGATCTTAAATATAAAATTTTAATATACTTTGTCTCATATTTATTTATTTTTTTAAGACAATCCTTGCAATAATGGTAATTCTAACTAATATATTTGATTAGCAAAGATATTTTAGGAAATACAATACCTATTTATTATAAATAACTAACTTAACCGGTTTTTTTAATTTATTCAAATTAGTCAACTAGTTCTTATATTAAGGACAGGAGGTAATATATACCAATCATAACTCCTTCCTTTTCTTCAAATGATTTTTTTTTAAAATTTTATTCCTCTTCATTACGTAAGGATGAGGTATATTGCTATCCTCTCAAGTCTTCAACAGAGATCACTAACAAACCTCGTTTACGTTTGAAGCTTAATTGATTAGCCATCTCCTTTTCAAAAGATGAAACCAAAAGGCAAAATCTTATTACAGAGTCATACTAATAAATACCATACATATATAAAACGAAGAAATCATTATTGTTATACTTGGGATTAGGATTAACGGTGTCAACTTTAGTGGTATGATTAACTTTAAGCTTGATATATAAGCCAAGAAACCAGAGAGAGGGAGAGCCCCACACCAGAAGTGCTCAATCAAGTCGCTCTCTCTGAGCTCATTAATTATGGACAGTACTTTAATCCAACGCCAATATCATCTCAAGCATTGTGTCCCCTTATCAAGGCTCCGAACATCCACCAACGCCAATCAAAACCCATTCTCCAATTTGGGTTTCTGGGTCTCCAAAGTCTCTGGAGGTTTTTGCTTGAAGAGCATTCAGTATAACGATCACGATATGCCCGTTAAGGATTGTGCTTTCTGTGCTTCCTCACCTGAGCATGAAGATGAAGAGGAAGGTAAAGCTTCAAAAATGGGGAGCTTCATTCAGAGGATAGAAGCTGCCGTGGAAGAAGAAAAGGACACAAGAAATAGAGGTAAGATTGAAACTTCTGCCAATACGAGCCAGGATAATAGTCGCGAGAGCAGTTCTAGCTCCGATATATTCTCCTCGACGGGAAATGAAGAACAGAGTCGGAGTAGTTCGGAGGAGTCGACGTCATCTTCGTCGCCGCCTTCAGTGAAAAAGCCGGTTCATCAGAAAAATCCTGCTCCAGAGCTCACCCTTTCTCGTTCAATTGTTCATGGCGATCAAAAGCGTTTCCACATTAACAAACAGGACTCTGAGATATCCGGTACATTTCATTTCTCGTGTAGTCATTCTCAATCTTACTACTTCTACAACGTACATGCCTTTTCTGATGATTTGGTTCTGATTGTGATTGTTAGAGATAGAGATGATGAAGGAAAGGTTTGCAAAACTGTTACTTGGCGAAGACATGTCTGGCTGCGGAAACGGGGTTACTACAGCGTTGGCTATATCAAATGCCATAACCAATCTATGTGGTAATGGTCATTAATAGGATTGTCTTTAGTCACTTCTGAAATGACATATCAGAAGATGCTCTGTTGGGATTATTACTTGTTTCTCATATCATTTTTGAGTTTGCAGCCACACTGTTCGGGCAAATTCTGAGACTAGAGCCTCTACCTCAGAAGAAGAAAGCCATGTGGAGAAGGGAGATGGAGTGGTTTCTTAGTGTCAGTGATCATATCGTTGAATTGGCTCCTATTTGGCAGACTTCTGCAGATGGAAGTAAGGTGGAGGTAAAGCTTCGTAAACAATGGTTTTTGAATTCCAGTTGGGCCTGGGCCTAACTTTTGAAATCAATCGGACTTCAGATCCGGCCCAACAGCATTTATATCCATTGATTCATCCACAACCATGGTAAGAACTGACAATGTTTTCTGTTTTACTCGTTGATGAAACAGGTCATGGGTAGCAGACCTCGGTCGGATCTTTATGTCAACCTTCCAGCTTTACGCAAACTAGATAACATGCTTCTTGTGAGCATATTTCGCTAACATTCATTTTTCACTGTACAGATTTGTATACGAATAAGCCATTTTTCATTTAATGAAGGTGTTTTTGCAGGATATATTGGACAGTTTTGTGGATACAGAGTTCTGGTACGTGGATCAGGGGGTTGTTTCTGCCTCAGATAATGAAGATTCATCTTCTGCTCTAGGAAGAAGACTTAAGCATCATGAGGAAAAATGGTGGCTTCCTGTTCCTCGAGTCCCTCCTTCTGGTCTTCGTGAACGTGTAAGAAGGCAATTACAGCATAAACGAGATTGCACCAACCAAATACTAAAGGCTGCCATAGCCATCAACACTATTACTTTAGCTGAAATGGACATTCCAGAGTCGTACCTAGAATCTCTTCCAAAGGTATGTACTCATACATCATGGTTTTATATGATATTAGAAGATGTAGGTGATCAAATTGCTGACCCAACATTGTTTCAGACGGCACGAGCTGGCTTGGGCGATCTTATTTATGGGTACATAGCGTCAGATCAGTTTGCCCCTGAGAGTGTAGTAGACTGCCTTGATGTATCCTCTGAACATCAAGCCATGGATATTGCTAATCGAGTAGAAGCTTCCATTAACATTTGGCGTAGAAGGGCTAATTCGAAACCTGTGAACGGCACAGCCAGATACAGCTCAAAAACATCATGGGAAATGGTCAAAGATCTGATGGTTGATGGAGACAAATGGGAATTGTTCGCTGAGAGAGCAGAAAGCATTATTATATCCTTAAGACAACGATTCCCTGGTCTCCCCCAATCAAACCTAGACATTAGCAAAATTCAAGACAACAAGGTTAGCATTCTCTCATTTCCTTTGTTCCATTGGATGATCTTGATGATCAATGAGTATAGCCATGAATTAACTTATAACACAAGCTAACTGTTTGGACCTGTTCTATTGTTAGGATGTTGGGAAGGCGATTCTAGAGAGCTATTCAAGGGTACTGGAGAGTTTGGCATTCAATATAGTAGCACGTATCGATGATGTACTCTATGTGGACGACTTGACAAAACATTCAGGGGATCGTTTTCCAGTGCCTATGCCAAGCACTCCATCTAGGATGTGTCTCACACCAACATTAACTCCTCCAAGAACGATGAAACCTTCCAAGGAAGAAAAAACTCCAATCATCAATAGCACGACCAGGAACAATATCGTTTCCCAACGAGGGGGAGGAGCCAAGAGAGTTTTGACAGATTTTTTTACCATTGATACCAAAGGGCAAAGTCATCGGAACTCAATTTGATCATCCCCTCAAGATACTGGACCAGGGATAGCAAACTGTCTTTGGATGAATTTGTTGTAGATGAAAAAGAATATATGAAGAAACTACTTGGAGCCTGATTTCAAAATATTGGCATTAGCTTAGATATGTAGTTTGTAGAGTATTAAAATTTCACGACGAAGACGATTCTAACTGGCTTTTATTCTTTCTTTTCTTTTTGCTTTGAACTTTGAATGTTTTTCTTCGGCCAAAAAAAAAAACTACGAATTTCTACGGATACAGACAAGGGAAGCTAAGGAATGACATGGGCAGCGAGTAGTATCTGGCCATCTTAATTAAATGTTCAAATTTCCAGGGAAACGGTTGGGATTGCTGTACACATGAAAGGGAGAAAAAGACAGTGGGGGCATTCCGAGAATTGAACTCGGGACCTCTCGCACCCTAAGCGAGAATCATACCACTAGACCAAATGCCCTGGTGTGGGGGACCCTTTTCATCTTAATCAGTCTATTTATGTAATTTACTGTTTTAAGAGTTCAATAATTAAACTTTCGGCAGACCAATTCACTTAAAATATTATCTTGAGCTAATCCACTCAATCCTCTCTGATCCTTAGCAAATTCCCCACCTTACCCTCACCATAAACCCTCCTCTCTCTGTGTGTGAAGCCAACCACCACCATTTCTCTAGAAAACAGCAACCGGAAAAATCACATACATTCTCTTGGATGTCAAAATTAGCTTAATTTGTACCTATTATAATATTTCACCAAAATGTAACACCTAATTAATTAATTTGATTAGATTGAAGAAGGTGGTTAAATTAATTAATATAATGTATTTTTTTTAAAACACCCTAATCATCTTTTTTAATTTCTCCATCTGTTTTTCACTTGATTATTGTTAAGGAAATATTAATAAGATTAATTTGAAAAAAATTAATAAAAAATGTCTTAATATATATATATATATATAAGTATATAACCAATATCAATTTTTAAATTAGATTCTATGTTAAGGGCAGAAAAAATAACAACTTTGATTAAAATGTTATTTGTCATAAGTAATGTAACCCTCCTTCCCACACTTTCGGAGATCATACATTTTCATAAACTGACGACCTATTTGGATAACTAATTCCCAAATAAAATGCTTCAATTTGTTGATAATGTGAAGCCAACCCTCCCTTTATAATTTACTTGAGCATTTTCTCAAACAAATGCCTAAAATCATCAATTCCTCTTATGAACCAAAATGCTGGGGAATAAATATCACTGTTTCTAGCAGAGGATCTATATATTCTCCCTCTTTAAAATGGTCTGATTTCTTAAAACGAAAAGCGACCTCCATATTAACATAGTTTATTGAAAATTTTAATCTAATAAAAGTTTGCACCCTTTCATTTATGTTTCAAATTAAATAATTGAGATTGAGGCAGCAACATAATATGCTCTTTTTGTCAGCACATGGTGGGTAATAATGTCTTGTGCACTTATTTCTTTTATGTTTCGAGTAATTCTCATATAACATAATGAAACCCAATAGTTATAAGTCTAAAAGTCAAATTCAGTATATACCCCAAATTAGGCTATATCTTCGCCTTTAATTTCAGAATTTAGCAACTTTTAGATTAAAAAAATAAAACAAAAGGCTAAAATACCTAAACATGGTTCAATTATTGATGAGAGAGTGCAGAATAAATGATAAATAGATCCTTGGATTCACCTTTAATCTTCATTAGATTTAGCTATTCTCTTCAAGAAAGAAAAAGTATATTAAAAAATTCAAATAGGTATATAAGTATTTTTGTTACTGTAAAATTATATCTACCGTGTGAAATATATTTATTAGACACTTGCTAATTGGGGCCCCGGGGGGGGGGGAGGGAAGCGAAGAAGCATCATTGTGTTCATACTTAGATAATGACAAAGTATAGTGGAGCAATAAGAAAATATATCATTTGCAATAATGCAACCTCCATTAATTCCAGGAGGAGATTAGACCAGCCACTTTCTAATTCCAATTAGATTATAAAAATCCCTTCACAGCCAAAGCACTCTTCAACTCACAGTAAGTTCACTTGAGGGAAGAGAATCATTTTCAGAAAACCCAGAAATGGAGGCTCCTGTGAAATTCCTGTGCATTCTTGGGATGCTAGTGGTGTTTGTGAGCACTGGGGGTTTTGAGAGGGTTGAGGGTGCAGGGGAATGTGGGAGCTCTACCACACCAGATAATGAGGCTCTCAAGCTTGCTCCTTGTGCTGCAGCATCTCAAGATGCAAGTGCCAGTGTCCCCCGGAGTTGCTGTGCTCAGATCAAGAAATTTGGGCAGAACCCTAATTGCCTCTGTGCTGTTCTGCTCTCCAACACCGCCAAAAGCGCTGGAGTTAAGCCGGAGATCGCCATCACCATCCCCAAGCGCTGCAACTTGGCTAATCGCCCTGTTGGCTACAAGTGTGGACGTAAGTATTATGATATGTTTGGTTTCACGTTGAAAACTACCAAAATATGCATTTATTCTTTCTTTTCTTTGCTATCCTAACATATATGTTTATGTATCAAGTGTGACTAAACTTTAGTCAGGTCCAAAATTCAACTTGATTTATACCTATCACTAGATAGATAGCTATTTGGCCAGTATCGGTTTATTTTATCAGTTCATTTTTAACATAAAATTGCTGATTTTTGCAGCTTACACTCTTCCTTGATAGAGGAAGCTGAGATAAAGGAGGACAAGGCTTAAGGAAGACAATAGCTGTTGGCAATAATTGTGAAAATAATTGTGTTGTATTCTCCTGTAACTTTAATAAGAGCTAGCAGCTCTTCATTGTCCATCCTTTATAATACATGACATTCCAGTTTTAAATGTCTCTGCAATAGTCTTCAATTAATCCCTTCTGTGTTTCAAAACCCAGGGGGGGGGGGGAGAGAAGAAAAAAGATCTACTTTTTACCTTAAATGATCCCAAGAAACTGTCTAATGCTCGAAATTTCGAATTCCAATTGAGCTAATTACTTGAGACCAGATTACACAGAGGCATACAACTTTAATATTTCTTCTCTGATCTCAACATGAATATAATGCTTTGGCCCAAACAAAGACCGACAAACCTAAACGGGTAATTGGTTGAGATCGCACAAACTGTCTCAAGCAACAAACGTCAATAACTAGAATTCTATAAAGAACTTTCTCTTTGGAAGGAGACACTGACAGTTCTTAATGGCATTGTGACTCAGATGTGATGGAAAGAAACTAAAGCCTAAAAGTGGAACTAACATCTTTGTCATGAAACTGCATTTAGCACTACACATAAGAAAGGAAAGAATGGATCATCTTTAACGACCAGACACAACAACTGCAAGATGTCTCTCTCTGTCCCATAATTAATGTTTAAGTACAGACATTCTGATCAAGAAGTAATCAAGGATAAGAACAATTAAATGGACAAGTTCATTAACACTGTTAGAAATTTTGCCCTCTGGACCACACCTTTCTTTTTTGGGGTCTGACAGGACCACAACTGTTCAAGATGGGTGTTTCTAACTTCTAACAGCACATGGCAATGCCTGTTCTTTTAGATCATGCAGTAAAAAGATGGTTCAAGAACAACTGCAATTCAGCGAAGTTTAAGGAATATATCAAATATTTCCAGAGAGGCTTATCATTACTTGTCAAAGCCCAGAATTGTGTTGTTTCAATGTTTCAGATATTTGACAGTACTGAAATTCAGTAGTTCATTACTTCACACTCAAGAAGTATGTATCATACTCTCTGTACGAAACACAGGCTAAACATAATTCGAGACCTTTGATTACTATAATAAAAAAATACGCAAGTATTTCAGTACACATTCTAGTGGAATCTAATATTTGTTTATATATGTAGCTATTCCCGACTCATCTTGCCCTCACTTTTGTGCACTAGAAAAATGAAAAATCGCATCAGAAATAACTAATTAGTAGTAAATATATATGTAGCATGTGTTAAAACTTTTGTATGAAACATGGCTTGAAATTTCAAGTTCCATATACATAGGCTGAAGATTTTGTCTGGGAGATGATATTTGCGCCTGTCAATATCTGCACTTCCATATAAGTTAATTTGATACGAGTATCTTCCATAACATGGACTCATGAACAGTTAATGTTAAACTAACAATTCTTTAGTATAACCCCTCCCTTTAAGTAATTTCCAGAGATATCTCACGAGAAAATAGATAAATTCAAATGCCAGTACTTTGACGATAAAATTATATGCACCTTTTATCAAAAACATTGCGTCCCGACTCGTGGCCTCCTCAATAAATATAAGAGCAAAAGTGGCAAGGCTGAAATCTCTGTTCTTGATAGATGTAACCCATATTAATTCTTATTTGTTCATTTCATCTGCAAAAAGAAACTACCTTGATGGAAATTGGAAAGTGAGGTGGCAAGAAAACAAGCTCTCTTTGTTAGCATACTGCGAGTAATGGCAACACCTGGAAGGCTCAAGTCCAAAAGAAATGCTTTGGGAAGGATTTCACCTACTTTGATTAGACAGGAAACAGAGAAACAACATTGCGTTCATACTTTAAAACCATAGTCTTACTAACAAAGTGAAGTGGTACAATAAGAAAACCCATCACTTGTCTTAGTGCAACCTCCATTAATCCCTAGTGGGTGATCCCTAGACCAAGCACTTTTTAGGTCGAATTTGGGCTATAAATACCGCATCACAGCCAAAACATTCCTGCATCAAGAGATAGTGAAGAGGTAGTAGAAGAAGTCCATATTAAAAAAAATTTCAAAAAAATGGAGGCTGCTGTGAAGTTCCTATGCATTCTTGGGGTTCTGGTAGTGTTAGGAAGTGTTGGATTGATCGAGAGAGTTGAGGGTGCAGGGGAATGTGGTAGAGGGACCACACCAGATAATGAGGCTCTCAAGCTTGCTCCTTGTGGTTCAGCAGCTCAAGATGAAAACGCTAGTGTGCCTCAGAGTTGCTGTGCTCAGGTCAAGAAACTTGGTAAGAACCCTAGCTGCCTCTGCGCTGTTCTGCTCTCTGACACTGCCAAAAGCTCTGGAGTCAATCCTCAGATTGCCCTTACCATTCCCAAGCGCTGCAACTTTGTGAATCGCCCCGTTGGTTACAAGTGTGGACGTAAGTATCTATGAGATCAGTATACTATGATGAAACAGAATGCTTTGGAATTATACAATCACTATATAAGTATTATTATTCATTTGACCTTTTTTCATACTGTGCATACATTTCAACATCCATGTGCCTCTAATTCCAGTTTTCTGATATAAAGTTTCTGACTTTTGCAGCTTACACTCTGCCTTAAATGACAAGACAAGAACAACGAGGACTGGCTTAGAGACACTATTAATAGCTGCGAGCAATTACTTGGACAATAACTATGCCGTATTGTCTTGTAAATTATATCCAATAAGAGCTGGCAGCTCATTTGTGTCCATCCTCTATAAATTATGTGATTCGAGTTATATAATCTAATGATTCCCTTTTTCAATTACTCCAAAGGATTTGATTAGATTACCATAAATTGACTCGAAGACAAGCTAATCATCATACCCAAAAGGAAAATTGGAATATTTAAGTTACAGTAACTAGGTTGTTAAGTCTAAACGTGGCAAGTAATGTCTTTGTCGAGAACCAAGAATCTCTAACACTATAGTCAAGGAGTGCATAAAAGGATCTTCTTTTTAACAAGCAGACACAGCAACCGACTCAGGCCTGTGTCCCACCACGGAAGGATAAGGATTGACATCAAACGATTCATACTGTCATGTTATGATTGGGGGATGTCGGGAGACTCTGAAAACTTAGAATAAGGAAAACTGAATGGACAAGTTCGTTAACAAACTGTTGGACAGCTTTCCAGATGACAATCAATAACTATTCTTGCTGGGCCACACCTCCTGAATGGTCATTTTAACTTTGTGCAGCTGCGTGGCAGTCTCCGGTCTCTTGTATTTTGCAGAACAGAGAAACTTCATGAACTACAACCTATGGTTTTCCACTGTTTTCTGTAATATTTGATTGGACCAGTTTTAGATAAATTTCATGGCTAAAGCTGTGATTTTATTAGTTTTTTCAAAGCTGCTTTAGTCTTTGAAAATTAGTGAGCGCAAGAGTTAAATCCCCAAATAAAGGGGCAAAAAAAAGAAGGAAAAAAATCTCGTTACCCTAATGTCCTTTGATATACTAGTCAGTAGACCAAGAATGGATAAAGAAATCAACAAAAATTACTATTTTGGAGCTCAATATGTGCTTCATTTAACTAAAGTTAACTAGTCTAATAGTTTAGGTTCAAAATTGTCTATACAGTATAAAGTTAATTAACAAGAGGATCAGAATTCTGCTGATTATTAAAAGAAATATAATGGCCTTGGTTTATTTTTTCCCTTCAGAAAACGCAGCAATAATCCCTTCACTGGAACATCAACAACCATCAGTGTTTAGCAGTGAGGGTTCAAACCATCAAGAAAGGATAAAGATCTTGAGCAAAATATCTAGATGGTTAATCAGAGAGACTTTCGGTAGTGTAGATTTTCATCAGGAAATTTATGAAAGAAATACACATTATACAGCTTGCAGGAACAAAAATCTACTAAGCTTGATAATGGTAGAGAGAACAGGGAGTTCATTAAGCTTCTTAACCACACAAATGTACAATGGATTTGGGTAATACCTCTGCCATTTGCTCATTCATCTGAATTAAAGAGTAAGAGGAAACCAGCAGAGAGGGCTTCTTCAACTAAAGAAAATATACAGAGGGCCTAAAATATTCATAATCATCACATCTCAATTACAAATTTCAAAGTAATGGGAAATCAGCAGAGAGTAACTCTTACTTCAAAGATACATGGAGTTCACAGGATACAGAAACCTTAAAAGCTTTACAATAAGCATGAACGAGTACAAGGTTGGTAGCAGTAAAGCAGAAGTAATGTGAATTTTTTCATCACAGTATGGCTTGCTCATTCGGATATAAAGCTAGCAGCCATCAGCTGAATTCTTCCTGCTCTGTAACTCTCTCCCTTCAGCAAACACAGAAACTGCTAACTCATCTATCTTCCTATTTACCTGCAAGTTATATAATTGGCAAATAACTAATCAAATTCTGACCATGAATACAGAAAATATAACCAGAAACATATTTCTAAAGAAAAAGGATAAGATCCTCTCCTATCCCTCAAGAAACTCCGGTCATCTCCCTGAGGCTTCCTTTGAATTTGACCAAATGTTTAAACTTCCAAAAACGAAAAGCAGTGATCTTGTAAACAATAAGGCATTTAAAAAATGAGAATATCCAGAGTGCCATTCCAATTTATTTCAGAAAGTCAAATTTACCTTTATGAGCGTATAAATTGGCAAGTATGATCTTAATAATAGAGAGATCCTGTAAGACAGAAAGGTACAAGAAATCAGAAGAATGATAAGCTTGACGCGCGCGTGCGCGCACACCCAGAGGTAGGGGGAGAGAGCGATAAAATTAGACTAGTCAATCGAGTCTAAAAGGAAGAACCACATATCTATTAGATAAGCATATACCTTTCCACCAGTTGCCTCTTGAAGCGATTCCTGAATCATCTTCCCCCACATCCTTCTTGTCCTGTAAAAAATAATAAACCATATTAGGGATATAAAATAGCAGCGAATGCATATATCAACCCAAAGAGTAGCTGTTTATTTGCAATACCTTGATTTGACTTGAACTCAATACAGGGCCTAGTTAAAACGGTTATTACAGTTTTACTAACATGATAATCCTCCCGTTTAAGAAATACGCAGGCCAGTAGCCGTTGCAAGCCAAGCCATTGACAAAATTAACCAAATAACCAAAAGAAAAATAAAAAGTATAGAAATTTAAAAACAACCTTAGAGCCAGCAAATTAATTACTCGAAACCATCGAACGTATGTCTATGGTTTCCTATTTTATCTTGCTGCTGCTTTTATATTTTTGGATTGGTTTTTTAAGTTCATCTTAACATAACGGCACTAAATGTGATCCCATTTTGCAGCCTAATTCAAAAAACACTTGGAACCACGGAAAAGGTGCCAAAAGTGCTCGCCTTATGGTTCCAGATTGTATGTATTCCGCACTAGCCATTAATGGTGCTTTACCTCGGCACGATATATGGTAGCTGTAATTCTCTAAAGGGAGCAACTAGTATGCATCATTCTCTGAAATAATTTCAGGAAATATATGAAAAGGAAATAAATGAAAGAATACACTTGCCAAAGAGTTTAATCCTGCATTTTCTGTACTTTGAGGGTGATAGTACACGTCCTGGCCTCCGTAAAAGATGGAAGAACTAAGGGGGCAAGGCTGAACTCTTTGCTCTTGATAGATGGAACTCGTATCCTTATTTGCTCTGCTCTGAGTGTCATTGTCATGCATCCTGGAGATATCATCTGCAAAGGAAAATAATAAGGAAAGCTCACAAATTAATCCAAATATTGGATACAGGGTCAAGAACTTGTTGCTTCATATATGAAAATATGAGAAAGCGCACACTCGTAAATAGAAGAAAGCTCTCCATAGGAATGTCAAACAAGATGAGGATATAAGCACTGAAGATTATGAAAAACAGATGCAAAAAGAAATGATCAAGAACTACCATGTGATTTGATCAAATAACACCCAATATACAAATCCGTAAGAAGAAAGCTTAAATCAGAGTAAACCTACCACGAGTTCCGCTTGGAGTTTTCCCCCTCAATTCAGAACGCAGAGATTCTCCCCCTAACATCTGAATCAACACAACCATGTAAAATCTCAGAGAAGCTAATAGACTTGAAATGAATTTGATGATGTTTGAACTGAGTTATAGATTCAAAACAAAACATCCGAGACAAGCCAAATCCAATCATTTAATAAACAATCTTCTATAAATGCCCATTAGCCAAAAATAGAGGAGAAGCTCAAGAAATGAAATCAAGACCTTTGAGGAAGGAGAAAATATGGAGCCGAAAATCCCAGAGGATGAAGACGGGTGAGACTCGTTGGACCCAAAGAGTTCAGAAGTGAGTGAAGAAGAAGACGAACCCAATTGATGCTTCTCTCCCATTCTCTTTCGTGAAGCCCCTCAAGTCAAACTCTTAACTGAATCCTTTGAGCAAGAGTGAGATTTATAAACAGACAATCCCACAAAGAAACATCAATCACCGCCTGAGGAAGTCTTCAAATGAGAAAAACCCGATTAAAAATTTTCAATGGGAAACCAACAGGTAGAAGAAGAAAACGAAATAGAAAAGGGGGAGGCACGTGAAAGAGTCACTCACGAGAGAGAGAAAGTTCTCTTGATTCTTGAATTGCAACGAAACCGTCGTTCACAGCACAGCCATTTATAAGGCAGAAAAGACGGCCCCCGAAGGTAAAAGCTTGCATTTTTTATTTTTATATTTTATTATTAATATTAATATTAATAGTATAATTAATTTCTGGTATTTTCTCCTCGAAAAAGTCCTCCTCTTCGTCTTCGCCGACGAGTCCTCTCGTCTGCAAGACACCGAGACGACGAGAAACGAATTTGCTCTGCACCTCAGTTTCATGTTGCTGCTCTCGTTCTTGAACCTTTAACAGATTGGCGCCACATGGGTCCCGGGAGCCCTTCGAATGGGACCCACGAGCAAGCCCCAGCCTTTAACTTCCACCAGGGCCTACTGGATAAGGGAACGGATTTCTTATTTAGTCTTTTTATTACCCAATTTTTAATGTATTTTTATATAGTCCATATTACTCACAACTTATTGCAAACGATATATATTTATATATTCCTATATTAATTGAGTTTATTTATAAATTTCTACTGAATAAATATTTCATCATAAGTATATATGTGACTTAAACTTCGAATTCTCGGTTTTGAATTTTTCGGTAATATTGTAACATAATATAAAAAAAGAATAATGCAAATTAGATATTTTCCATTCATATACGGAGAGAGATAATGATTTAAGACAATATCGTTGTATTTTTTTGGGCTAAAACTAACATGGTTGAATGATTGATTTAAACGTAATGAATTAGAATTTTATATAGTAATAGTATAAAAATAATATGAAAAGGAATAATTTAAGATAATGCAAACTGGATTTTTTTCCCCCCTTCCGCTATGTTTGGTACGGGATTTTTGGAGGGGAGGGGAGGGGAGTTGCTCCCCTCCCCTTGTTTGGCTGGTGTAATTTTTTAGGAGGGGAGGGAAGCCCCTCCCCTTCCCTCGTTTGGTTTAAGATGTTTTTTAAGAGGGGAGGGATTCTTCTCCCCTCCTCTTCCCTTCTAGCCTCCCCTCCAAAAGTGGGGTTTTTTGGAGGGGAGATGAGAGATAATATTTTAATTCCTTATATACCCTTTTGATTTGTTAACCTCTAATCAGGCATAAACATTT
>NW_021637929.1:0-41633 GCF_004799145.2 Neltuma alba | reverse complement strand
ACCAAATGAGGAGAGGGGAGTTGCTCCACTCTCCTCCTAAAAAGTTGCACATAGCCAAATAAGGGAAAGGGAGGGAAGCTTCCCTCCCCTCCCCGATGAAAATCCAATACCAAACATAGTGTAAGTGTCATTCATGTTTCTTGCTTTCTCCCATTTTATAGCAAATTTTCCCATTAAAGTTCTGCATTTTTAAGGCATGTGATAAAGTTCCTCTCAAAGCATTTCCACCTTCTCCCACTAGATAAAGTGTTCATTGCCATCACCTTCCACATTTCTAAAAGCTTCCATGGCTATTGAATTTGGACCAAAATAAAATTAAAATGTGATTGAAACAGTCCCATGCAAATGCACATCACAGAAAAATCCAAAACAAAATCGCGCATTTCGAAAACTATGAATAAAATATTAAACGTGAAAGTTGGTAAAATAAAAGAAATCATCAGTTTTTATATATGTGACATATTGGTGGGGATTTTTCTTTGTTATCATAATAATGATATGATAATTGATGAGCAGAGGGACCCACCTATTCCTTTGGTGGGGAGCAGCTTTGAATTTAATCCTTGATTATTATTACTATTTTTTTTAATTTTTAATGCCATATATTACGTTTACATCAATATCAATTGTCTCCATTATTTATGGAACTTGCCCTACTGATTGATAATATTGCCTTTTTTTGGCCCACCCAATTTTAATTTATATTCTTTTATATTTTATATTATTGGTTGGAAAAACATACCTTTGTTATAATTATGTCAATAGTAATTTCACTAATTTGGCCGGATAGCTTAACTAAGACCGATAATACCGACTAAAATGTATAAAAGTTAGAGCTATCCTAACTAAATATATAACATTTCCTTGACATAAAAAGTGCTCATCAACTAATTTAGATAAATTAAAAAAATGAAATAAATTAGTTAATCATAATAAATGTAATCTGATTTTTCTAAAATATCCCTAGATAACATTGAATTATATTTAATCTATAAATTCAGTAAATTAAATTAAGAAAAAAATAATGAAAATGATAAACATATATAGTGAATTGAAATTTTACATTTAGAATAAAAATTAAAATCTAATACTCCTCTAATCCTATTTATAGGACAGAAAGAAAATATTTTTTGGTCCTATTTATAGGGTACTGAGAGAAATTTTTTATATAGATTTTACCTTTCATTTATTATTGTAATGGCTTTATTTACATGAGGTAAATAGGGATAAAGTTGAAAAATTGTTGAATTTTAAATAAAAGTTAATGAAGTTTAAGGTTTTCTTTTTGTTGGTATAAAACATATTAGAATTGACTTATAAATAAGATCAAAGAGTATATAACTTATTTTTACATTTAGAAGCCTTACACTGAATATGTTATAACTCATGCCGGTCACTTTTCCGCCGGGCGCTGGTTCCGTTTAATACTCTAACCTTCTCATCGTCTCCACTTTTCCTTTTTTTTTTTTTTTCTGAAAAAAATAATTTGTTTATTTTTAATTTGAAAAATATAAAGCTTAAACAGCAATACTCCTTAATTTGTGGTCTTTGGCCATATTGCTTTCCTTTTTTTTTGGGACTTTTTTTACTTTCTTGTTTGTTTGGTGCCTGTGAGGGTCGTGCGGCAATCCGCGACCAAAATT
Organism: Neltuma alba; assembly: GCF_004799145.2. NCBI lineage: Eukaryota > Viridiplantae > Streptophyta > Magnoliopsida > Fabales > Fabaceae > Neltuma > Neltuma alba. The sequence continues at coordinate 39,990 of NW_021637929.1, read as the reverse complement.
TTTTTCCACTAATAATATTTGATTTAAAGCCAAAAATTTAAAGTTATCTTTATAATATAATTAAAAACATATGATACGATGTGACATTTTTAAAAAATTAAATATAAATATGTTTTGAATTTTATTCAATATTAAAAGGTTCTAAAAAAAGTTAATATATATAAATCTGACTTGTAAATATCACAACTCTTCTTATAAATAAAGAAGTTTAATTTTGTTGGCAGAAAGGAAGTTTAATTTTAAACATAAATTGCTATGTTTAACTTATAAATATAAATGGTTACATTTGACTTACGGATGATGCTACTCGATTGGTAAATAACTAAATATGAACTGGATTTGTAAATATTAAATTCAAGGTATCGTCCATTAGTAATGAATAAAATTCAGGAGACTTATTTATATTTAAATTTTTAATGGAACGTATGAGTAATTTTTCCTATTTCTAATATTATAGTTTTGCATATTTGTTTTATCCTCAAAATCAAAATTCACTAAAAAAACATCAAATTAGTGACGGAATTTAGTGACAGAATTTTCGTCACTAATCAAAATTAGTGATGGAATTCAATTAGCAACAGAATTTTTTTCTGTTACTAATTCTGCTATCACGAAATAATTAGTGATGGAATTCAAAATTCTGTCACTACTTAGTGACGGATTACTGACAAATTAGTGACAGAAATTTTCCGTCACTAATTAGTGACAAATATCCCACAAAAATTCTGTTACAAAATAATGATGGATTTGTAACGGAAATTTTCGTCACTAATCTGTTGCTAAATTTGTTTATTTCGTAAATTTAAAACACCACATCATTGCCACGTATATCACTATGAGCCGCCATGTCATCGATGACTGTCACCTCACCCACACCTCTCTCTCTCCTATGTTGCCACGTCATCTCTTCATCCATGTCATCATGCCACATGTCCATTACTATGAGCCGCCACGTCATTAATGGCTGCCACTTCACCACTCATTTCTCTCCCCCATGTTGCCACGTCATCTTTTCATCTATGTCATCACGCCATGTGTCCATCGTTGGATTCCACTTCAACCCTTCCCATCATTATGAGCTGCCATGTCATTGCCTTGTCCATGTCATCACCACGTCTCAAATTGAGCCAATTTGTTAAAAAGTGTTGTTTTGAACCTGAGACCTCCTGCGCGCGTGTTGAAGCCTTTGCCAGTTGAGCCAAGAAACATTTACGAAATTCTTTTACAAAAATAAATATGTATAATATTTCTAATAACAAATATAAATATATATAATAAATATTATATACATAATTTAATAAATATTATATAATTTAATATATTATTATTTATTTGAATTTAATTTTTATATTTTTGTAAATATTTTCCGATAATTTATATTTTTTTTCAAATATTAAAAAAATAATAAGTATATATATTTTTAGTTTTATTTTCTTTTATAATATTTGTATTTTTAATTTTTATATAATATATTATTTAAAAATTATGATATATTATATTGTTATTTTAATAATAAGTTGAAAAAAATAATTGTTATATATTTATATTATATTTTTTTTACAATGGATTAGTGACAGAATTGTGATTAAAATTAGTGATGGAAAAGTTCCGTCACTAATTTCCGTCACAAAATGAGAGTTAGTGACGGATTGGTGACGAAAATTAGTAACGAAAAAATTCCGTCACTAATTTCTATTACTAATCCTTCACTAATTTAGTGACGAAAATTAGCAAAGGAAATTAGTGACGAAAATTTTTTGTCACTAAATTCCGTCGCTAATTTTAATGACAGAATTTGTGAGGAATTAGCGAAGGATTATCAATGAAAGAAAATTCCATCACTAATACCCTGTTTTTTTGTAGTGATTGTTGGATCCACTGCTAAAATAGCATATCCCTTTGCGGGAAATGAATCTATCTATGTGATATACTAAAGTATAAGATGAGGCAAAAAGAAAGAAAACAAAAAAGGTACTCCCAAAGTTGGCAATTTAGTGAAAAATAGTAAGATGGTGAAACATTTATGGTAATGTGACTTTGATGGAGTTGTTACTGATTCTAAATATTAAATATATGAAACTAATTTATTTTATATTTATTTATCTACGTTTATATATATAATCTAAATTTATAGACGAATATTATTGAGACTATATTACATTTATGGTTAAATAACTTATTTAATTGTTTAGTCCTATTTAAATTAATTAAGCAACTCTATATTAATCACAAGAGTAACATTTAATTTAATCAATAAGTGATTGGACCATACTATTTTTGTATTCTATGTAATGAGAATGTAATATTGACATAAAAGGCTCCCCTTACTCCTTCTTTTTTTTATTTTTAATTTTCACCCAACAATGTTTCAGATAAGATTACTTCCAATAGTACAATACCTGTCGCATAGGCATTTCAATTCTTTTGCAATTTAAATTTGTTTCCAAATTAAAACCTAATTAAGAGTTATGTAAAGTTTATGTCTTTATTGACAGATATATTTATGGAAAAATCTAAAAAAAACTGTTAAATTTCAAAATTCTAAATCAGTAATGGTCACTATATTCGTAACGAAAATGACTATACCCAAAAAACAAACGACAACATTTTTTTTGTAGTAATTCTTTATTTGAAATTTTGAAATTCAACATTTATTTTTTTGGGGGATTTTTCCTATATTTATTGTTAGTCTTAAAACTTTTTTCCCCTCAACTTCCACAACACTCTCTTTTGGCCAAATTAAGTTTTATGCAATGAATGAAAAAAAGGGATCGAATCGGTCGGTTCAACTAGAAAACCGGTGAGCTGGTCTCTAGTCCAATCAGGTTGAGGGAAAAAACAGGCATATGATCAAACTGAAAAAAACCGGTTTAATTGATAAAAGTTAAGCAACCACTGGTTGGGATGGGTTGCCCGGTTGAATAATTTTAATCTTCCACCTTTAGGAAATGACATCGTTTTATGATAAATAAACGTTAAAAAAAAAAATTAAACACAGTCACAGACTCACTGACAGCAAACTGAATTTGAAAGGCAAGGGAGGCTAGCATCTTTGCCTCTACCGAATCTTCAACCATTCTCTTTCCCTCCCCCAAATCTGAAATCCCTAACCAAAACTTTAAACGCTAGCCAGAGTTTTCAATCCGACTTCCAGGGAACAGGAATTTATTTAATAAAAGCAAGGAATGCATAGCCCCTAATTACCAGAGCAAGCACTAGAGCAAGTAGGGCAGTCTAAGTCTTCTCTTTGGATTGGTTGCTTTTTGATTGTGGGTACTTCATGGAGTGACTAAGGGGTCAGCCGTAAGCAGATGGAGATCAAGAAAGGGTGACTGCAAAGCAATGATTCAGAGGTCCCCACACAAAACACAAAAGAGGGTTCCCAAATTAGTATATGCGCTTATTACTCCGATTATCTTTAATATAGAACTTAATTAGGAAATTAATATTAGTCTTATATATAAGACTTATTTCACATATTTATTAATTTTTTTAAATTAACATTATTGATAATCTCCCAACAATAATCAAGCAGGAGAAGGAGGGAGGGAATAAAGGAATATGCTTAAAGTGTTTTAGAAAAAAAATCATATTAACTAATTTAACTAACATAATTAATCTACTCAAATTAGTTAATTAGGTCTTATATTAAAGATTGAAAGAGTGTCATACAAGTTTGTACTTGTCGTTTATTGAGAATTAAAAAATAACATTGATTTTATGAATTACTCTCTTGAAATAAAATTTAAACTTTAAAGTATATTACTAGCTTTAGATAAGGGCCAACCAACACGCGCAGAGGTTACTTAGTTTTTTATGTGGATTCATATCGACGATCAAATTAATTATTACTGCTTTTGATCCTTAATATAAGAATTGGTTAATTAATTTGGGTAGATTAAAAAAATTAGTTAAACTAGTTGTTAGTAATAAATATGTCTTATCTTCCTAAAATACCCTTATTACTTATACATATTAACTAAAACTATTATTTCATGAAATTTTTAACATGTGCAATTGCTATAAGGACTACCTTGAAAAAAAATAGATAAATACAAGAGATAAAATGAATTGGGATCTTATATATAAAATAAAATTAAACATCAAATTAGCTCTTATATTAAGAACTGAAAGTACTATTTGCGATCAAACCATATTACGCGGTAGTTATAAGTTACTTACATCATGCACTTCACTATTGTTACTATTCTCCCTCATTTTTGGATATCGCTTTTTCATACTTATGTGCTTTTATTTATAAGTAATTTCTAATAGGGAAAATGACCAAAAAAAAGGTCCATGAAAATTACGAAATCCCAAATCAGGTATTCTTATAAAAATGTTTTGTTACTTACATGTCCAGTGTTATTAAAATCTGTAATTTTTATTTGGGATTTAGTAATTTTCAAGGTCTTTGTTCATCATTCTTCTTTTCTAATATGTTTTACCATAATTAAGAAAAATATTAAAATTTATTCTTAGATACTTCCTAATTTTCGATTGATGGACAAAATAATGTATTCACATGAAAAATGCAATAGTATGACTTATAAATAGAAAAAAAATTTAACATTATTTATTGTTACATTAGTTGGCTGTCAAAAAATGGTTAAACTAGTCAAATAAATTTAAAAAAAAAAATTATGCCTCAATCTTTATAAATTTTTAAAAAATTGCCAGACAAATTTCGGAAATGTCAATTCAAACCCTATTGTTAAACTTTTGTTGGTATAACTATTCATATAGTTTTTGAATACTTCGAATATGTAAGATTTTATGATAATAAAAGTGATACCATCATGAAATAATAAAACAAAACTAATTCACCTTTATAGTAAATTATACAGACAAAGTATAATAACAAAGATTAAACTGATTTGAAACACATAAATATAACTAAAAATTTTAAATCATAAATAGAGTGTTAAATAAATTTTAAAAAATTTTGCCTCAAAATTTGACGACATATAAATATAACCATGAAATAAGGTGAGGTGATGATGTTTGGCGGTTATTAGGTACACCATCAAATAATTAAGTCTTAATAAAATATAATGGTTACAAGTAAAACCATCAAATAATATTATTAGTTTTATTTTTTTATATTATTTCTGATTTACTTGACAATTATATAATTAAATCGGCAAACCATTTAACGGTTTCATAGGATAGCCATTATACATTTCAAGTAATTCAGTGAATAACCTCCAACATTTTTAGGCTTAGTGTTAGGAGTTCAAATTAGAACCGGTAATGCAGGCTAATCTATGAGTTGCGGATTGATCTATGGTGGATTTCGGGTTAAACAGTGTGGATTAAAAAAAGCTTGCTTTGGCATTTTGCCAATTCACAAGCCTGCCATGGGGTGGTTAAAATAGTATATTATAAGGGAGAATTACAATGAGATCCCAAGCAAGAAAAACAATTGAAAAACAAGTCCCAGATATTCTCAGTATAGGACTTGTCATTATAAGTTGTTGAGGTTGTTATTGGGACCTTTTGATAATTATTTCTCTTCTGTGAGACTTGATTGTAATTCTCCCATATTATAATGACTTTCCTTTTTTTGTTTTTTTTATTATTTTTTGAAAAAATTTTATAATTCAAATTCTAGACCTTCTTTGATTTGGAACTTTTTACTGTTGGAAACTACGTATTGAAATGTACGACGTACCAAATTCTGTAAGATTTGATTTCATTACCGCTCGCATAAAATCTTACTTTTGTTAAGACTTGTGGCCTGGTTTTAGGCCAAGAGAGTCAAGAGTTCGGTTTATTGGAGACTCTGAAAGTAGCTTCGCTTTATATATATATATATATATATATATATATAGACACACACAAACTCATATATATATATATATATATGTGTGTGCGCGCGCGCGCGCGCTATTGTTCTGGTCATTCACATTGTAGTATTACGCTGGATGCCCAACCAAATGAAGTCATGGAAAAGTGGAGTCAATATGTGCTCATCAAAGTCTGAGCCTAGGCAATACAAACCAATCTCATCATAATGAATGGCACCATATAATTTGTTGGGAAAAGGACTATGCAGTGTCACGAAATAAAATAACTATTAGAAAGTCCTAATTAACAACGGAAAAGCTGTTATTTTCTGCATTAAAATTTGTTATTGCATGGCTTTCTATTACCGTTAGGGTTTTTTTAGTAATTACATTCCTTTATTAAGACTTTATAACAGTTCTCTCTAATTTGTTTACGTGGGATTAGTATATAAGTTGCAAGTTTATATAAAATAAAGTATATACACTACAAAAAACAGCTAATTACTGACGAAATTAGTGACGGAATAATTTCCGTCACTAATTTCTGACAGATTATCCATGAAAATTCCATCGCTAAACTCAGCCAGAGAATTAGCAATAGAATTTAATCCGTTGTTAATTAGCCATGAAATTTTTTCCGTCGGAAAATTCCATGGCTAATTCCTTGGCTAAACTTTTATAATTAAAATTAGCCACAGAATTTTTTCCGTGGAAAAATTCTGTGGAAAATTCTGTGGCTAAAATTTTATAATTTAAATTAGCCACGGAATTTTTTCCATCAGAAAATTCCGTGGCTAAAGTTTTATAATTACGATTTGTGACGGAATACTTTCCGTGGCTAAAATATAATATATAATATAAAATAATAATAATAATATAATAAATATATAATTAAATTATATATCTTACAAATATTAAATAAAAGAATTAAATTTAAAAAATATATTTATGAAAAAATTATTTACTATTTAAAATTCAAAATTAGTGTCATTGGAAATTAATATTATATTTAAAATAATTTTTTAAAAAAATAAATCATTATAAAATAAATAGTAAAACAAATTTCTAAAAATTATTTTGTTACAAAAATAGTTATGATTAAAATTATCATATAGTTTATTTTTAGTTTCTAATAATATATGTGTATAAATAATTATTTGTGTAAGAGAATATTATATATATTTAATTTTGCATAATAAGTCAAATTCATTGCGGCTCAACTAGTGAAGTCGCACGCGTGCATAAGCGAGGTCTTTGGTTCGAGCCGTGGAGAAGTCATTTTGAAGATGAATTATATGGTGGTGACATATGGCAATACGAGGTAACATGTGAGATAGCACACGTGGTGGCAGAGGTGAGGTGGCAGGGACACGTGAAGATGAGGTCGTGACATGTGGCGGCGGAACTGAGGTGGTAGCGACATGTGGAGATGAGGTGGCAACAACACGTGGCGGAGAAGGTGAGGTGGCATTGACACGTGGCGGAGGAGGTGAGGTGGCATTTTAATTTTTTTTTAAATATTAGCGACGGAATTCCCAATTCCGTCAGTAACTAGAGACGGAAAAATTCCGTCAGTAATTACTGACGGAATCTGAATTCCGTCGGTAATTAGAGACAGAAAAATTCTGTCAGTAATTACCGACGGAATTTCAGTTCTGTCGCTAATTCCGTCAGTAATTACCAAGGGAATTTCAATTCCGTCAGTAATCCAATTAGTGACGAAAAAATTAGCGACGGAACCAATTCTGTCGCTAATCCAATTCTATCCCTAATCTGTCGCTAAATAAAAATTCTGTCAGGTAAATTCTGTCACTAATCAGATGTTTTTTAGTAGTGATAGGTTGTAAGATTTTTGTGCTGGGCATCGAATGATAAGATTTTTGTACTAGGAATTGCACGGCACTCCTTTTCGTTTTATTTACAAGCTTAAAATTTGGGGAGGTTTATTTTATAAATTTTTATTTGGGTTTGTATTAACATCTAATATTTTTTTCTAATTTTTTCATTAATGATTTATTCTCTCTCATTTGTCATACTCTCTTTCATCCCATTTCCTCACACATTCTCTTTCTTTTTCTTTCATTAATCTGTTATAAGGATATATTTAGAAACAAAAGTATAATTCTAACTTATTTATTATTTTAAACTAATTTTAATTGATTTTTTTAATTATCCACGTATCAGTTATTTGAAACTTACAGTAAGGACAAGAAAGAGTTAGAATTTGTTGGTTTTTAAGCAGGAATTGAAGTTATAATTTCTACTTTTTGAAATGAAAGTGGTTACTCTTTGTACGTTGGGCTAGCTACTTTTAGATCCTATGTTAATAAGAAAATATCTCTCTGTATTTGACGGTTATGTATCAAATATGGGAAATAGATTGGATGGCTATTATCAAATAACCATCGAATTTGTTCTTCAGCATATCAGAAACAAAAATTGAGATGCATCTTTGCCAAAAGAACCAAACTAGCGTAGGTGACTCAAAGTTAATTTTTTTTATTACATTCTTTTTGGCGATATATGTATACCAAATTATAATTTTAATAATACTCATCAATACATAAAATATGAAATCTATATTAATTAAGTGGTACTCATAAATAACGAGAGTGTGGCACACTCTCTCATCCTCTATAATAGAGTAGTGCATATGATCATGCAAGTTATAATTAGAAGGCAATAGATTACAATAAAATAACCCTTTTTTTCCCCCTCAATCTCTCTCCATTGGAAAACAGCTCAATTATATGAGTATAATAATATGTTAGTTATAACATAATGGAAATGTCCAGCTTAGACTCCACTAAATGGAAACCTTTAATCGATGCTTTAGTTGTTACAGCAAGCTGGTGGCTTTATCAAGAAAGGCAATAGTACGTCGGCCTGCCAATTGCTTCGAAACCGCCAAACTTTAGGTTGGGCCATACCATAAGCCTCAGTTCACCGATTTTCTTGATTGCTGAATTGATTGGACCCTATACTAATATAATTATATTCCCCTCGTTTCATATATAATATAATATTTATTTGATTAATTTGAATAAATAGAAAAAAGTTAGATAAACTAATGAATTAAAGTTCATCTAGCGCCCTCTAAATTACTTTTTTCAAACACACCAAGTACCCTAAAGTATTTTGCAATGTAATTTTTTTTCTTTAAAGTATTTTTCGGGGGCAATTTGAATCTGCTTCTTGTGAACTCCCCAAAATATCTGTTAAAGTGAATGTGTGTCTAGCACCCTAAAGTGTTTTTTCAGCATAACATTCAATGCCTTAATGTAATATTTTTGTGTAATTTTGTCTTTAAAATGTTTTCTAAGTTAATTTTTTATCACCCTTTTCCCCCATATTTTCAATATTCATAAATTAATCAGTTTTAATAAAGTTGACTTGATCTCCTCAAAATTTCTTGTATAATATTATATTATACATCATTTTATAATTTTGGTAAATTAATTAGTTTGAGAAAAAAAATGACAAGTATGAGAGATAACGTCAAAATGGATTAAAGTCATGTATTGTGGATCAAATTCAACCTCTTAACTAGCTCCAAAATTAGGGATCCAAAGGAGTGTTTTATATTGAATCTGTTTAAAAATCATAAAGAATACAACATCTGATCTTGAATATAAAAACTAGTTAGAGATTTAATTTGGTTTTAAATATAAGACTCCAATATATTTTGTTTCTCATATTTATTGATGTTTTTCTTACAGTAGTCCCTATGATAGTTGCACGTATTAAAAGATTTTTATTTTAATACACATGATTAACAATTGTATTTAGGAAAAATAACTCTTATTTCTTATAAATAATTAACTTAACTAATTTATCATACCTTTTTTAATGGGGACATTTCTCCTTCTTTTTCCTAATGATACTAATTTATGTCAAACAATAATACAACTTGTTTCAAACTCTATGGGACACATGTCATTAATGCTCCCTACGCTTATTATTATGTCTTGTGTAATTTGATGACGAGGATCGATATCCGTAAGAGACGTGTCTTTGTAATTAAAGTAGCTAGCCCCACACACAAGAAGAAAGCTAGTTATGATTTTGACATATTTGGCAAGAAAAAGAAATCCACACCCACACACACCCACATACACACTAAGAAATCCGCAATATTGTATGGCTCGCCAATAATGGCAGACCACTTTGAGTACTCAAGTATGGTGCAAATTCAAATTGAGAGATCCCCAGAAGCAATGGCTTACAAAATGCAATTAATGTCAATTATATATGTTTAAATCTTAGGCAAATCCATTTAGGAGCCAAATGTAATAATTATGAAGCCCATTTAGCATGAGAAGGTGCTTTTATGGTTTTGAAATTATGATAGCAGCTTGTACAATACCTACTTTTCTATTTTACCCCTCCATAGTATACTTTTTCTCATGTGTCCTCTCAATAATATTTTTCCTGCATTTTTTTATTATTCATCTGATCTTAAGATGTTTTGCCGAAATTAAAAAAAACTTGAAATCTCGTTATTCTTTCTTAACATTTAATAATTTCGTGATTTATTCTTAATAGATGCTATACTATATAATGAAATAACAGTCTAAAGAACAATGAATTGGAGATAAAGTTATATCATACATATAATAAATTAAATGAGGTGATTAAAGGATAAAAAAAATGGCTCTCTTTATTCTATAAATAGGACTAGGGGAGTATTTCTCAAATAAATCACTGAATTCTCAGTCTCTATTTAACTTTTTTTGGGTAAAAACAGTCTCTATTTAATTTGTTATATTATTAATTTTCACTGCTACAAAAAAGGACATGTAACATTGGGGAACAACATCGATTAAAAAAAATGCCGTGGAAAAAAAAGGGGTAACATTTTTGTAAATAAATAGCATGACAGTTACATTTTCATGGTGGTTATTAAGATAACCGCCATGGAAAGTACTTTTAACGGCTGTTAAAAGTACTTTCCATGGCGGTTATCTTAATAAGTGGAAAGTTTTAAACATAACCCTATCAGGTGTTTTCTTTTTCACAGTTAGTGCATTGTGGTTCCCTTCTGTGCCACTACCAAAACTACAATATTGGCGTATCCTCGTTGTTTCCCACCATATTTGGTCCTCTATTTCACTTGTGGTTGTTTTTCGCCATCTTTCGCTGTCCACTATTGCTTCTTCTCTCTTTTTCATTGTCTCTATTGATGAGTAGGTTTCCTCTTCTTTCATTTTTTTTTATTTTTTCTTGGTATCTTGGATGTTTTGATAATAAAAAACTGTTGTATTTCAAATGGATTGATTGGTTTTACATTTTGGATGTCTTGCATTGTTTATTTTGCGTTTCTTATGTGCTTGAGGGATTAGTTGGCGACATTTGGAGTTAGAAAACCTTAATTACTTCCTACACATGACATTAGAAACATGTTTAAATGTTCAAAGTTGATTAGTTCTTAAGTTTTCAATTTTTTATAATTTTTTGATATTTTATTCTGAATTTTTGTCAAATTTTTGTAATAAACTTGAGAATTTGCCAATAAATAATTTGTTAAGTGCTTTGGCTAATTTTTTTTTTTTGGTTATGAAATTTGATTGATGGTAAAGTGTTGGTTAAAATTTCATGAAAAATGGATATCATTTGTGTTCCTATTTTGGATTCAGAAACTTTAGCTTTAAAAGTCTTTATTTATTGAATTGGTTTGAGATTGAATTGTTACTTTTGTTTTGTTAGTTATAGTTCTTCGAATTCATCTTGTATTTGTTTATTATATTGTTGGTTTGTTGATTGATTGATTTGTCCATTGTTTAAATAATTTGGGAATTGCTATATTTAAGGGAAAATTCTATTGAAATTTTTACAAAATAAAAAGACATTCCCTTTAATTTATAATTAAGTGTTAGTCAATTTTAATTTATTGACTAACACTTAATTATTTTATTTATTTGAATATTTGAATGAAGCAATTAAAATTAAGCTTGACAGTACAACTATGCTTATTGACTCTGTAAAACAATGGATTATAGTTAGATGAAATCTAAGAGATTAGCAAAGAATATGAGGATGGGGTTGAAAGATTTCTTGAGTTTGCTTAGAGAAATGCCCTAGTAAAAGAGATGGCTTGTATTGTTGTCCTTTTGTAAATGCTTAAACAATAATCGGCCGAATATTCCTGAGATAAGAGAGCATCTTATCTATGATGGGATAAATTTGAAGTATACAAATTGGATATAGCATGGTGAAATTAGAAAGACTATACTGTCTGGAAAGGAAAAAGGTTATAAATGATGACTCTGGTGATAGAACTTCGAATACGTTTCATGACATAAGATCTGAGTCCTTTGTACAGTTCTCTCCCAAATGTGAAAGCTTGTGTAGTGATGCAGAGACACCTTTGTACTAGGGTGTAAAGATAATTATACAAGGTTGATAACTTTGTTGAAGTTGGTGAACTTGAAAGCAAGAAATGATTGGACTGATACTAGTTTCACGAAATTGCCTGAATTATTGAGTGATATTTTTCCAAAAAGGAATTCACTTTCAAAAGGAATGTATGAAGCAAAGAAAATTGTGTCTGATAGGTTTGAAATATGAGAAGATGTATGCATGTTCTAATGACTGCATATTATTCAGAATAGGTATGAAGGGTTGGATAAGTGCTCTAAATGTGGCACATTAAGATACAAAGTTAAGAAAAGCGATAGTGATTATAATGAGATGACCAAAAGTCCTTTTTTGAAGGTATTGTGGTATCTTTTAATAATATCACGGTTTAAGTGTTTATTTGCTAATGCCACAAAAGCAAAGAAGTTGATATGGCATTTCGATGAGAAAATAGGTGATAGAAAACTTCGTGACCATGCAGATTCTCCTCAATGGAAAGCAATAAATCGAAAAATTTTCTCACTTCGGTAGTGAGCCAAAGAACCTTCAGCTAGGGCTCTGCATGGATAGAATTAATCTATATGGTAATCTTAGGAGCACAAATAGTGCTTGGCCAGTTCTCCTGGTAATTTCATGTTATACTTATGCATATTTTAATGTTTCTTATTTGAACAACAAGTACTTTACTCGCATCTATCAGCATAGAGGGCTTGAGGGCACATATGGCTTTATATGTCTTCAAAAGGTGCTGAGAGTAGTAAATACTATGAAAGTGAGGTCAATCTACATGATGACTACAATGATTTAGATAAAAAAAAATATATATTTTGCACCTTATGTAGAAGGTAGAGTAAGTATATTATTGTATTTGAGATACACAAGTTATATAAACATGATTATAATTAATATGGTTTGTATTTTGCAGTTATCATTGGACCCTAATTGTTTTTGCCCCATTTGATAACAAAGTCTACTAGTTAGATTCCTTCTATGGAGGTCCATGAGAAGAAACTAGAGATGTTATTGACACATGAGCTTATGTTTATATATTTATTACGTGTAAAGTTTACAAAAATGTGCTTTAATATCATTTTCTTCTAATTACTGATAGGATTTTTCATAGTTTTACTATTGTGGCCAAGGAGAAAAATAAGCCACCACCAAGATGGATTCTCTCACAGGTATGTTGTTTTGAGCTAAGTATATGCTTATAAATCTTTTCAATAATCAAAGTTAATGTTTATAAATTCTTTTTAGATAATCAAAGTCAGATAGTCAATTTTATATTTTATTTTGCTAGCATCGTTGCCAAACTAGGAGTGTTGAATGCGGATATTATGTCATCCGCTACATGAATGATATCACTAAGACAAGGTTTATTGAAAGTTAAACGAGGTAAATATAGATTACATTGCATGTAATTCTTCAATTCTTTTCACATTTTTTAATCAAGTTGACTAATGACTATGTTACTTTTAATTTACAGGCATTTCAAGATAGTATGCGATATGACACTGAGTAATCAACTTGATAAGGGATATTTTGTCAACAATATTGCTTGAGAATTTTGGAAATGTGAAATAGTTAAGTCATTCATCACATTTTAATTTATTGTTTGATTATTAACTAGTTAAGTAGTTATTGATTATAATGTGTAGGTGATCGAATAAGAATTGGATGTTAGTGTTAGGATAAACATCTTGAAATGATTTTGCATATTTTTCTGCTCTACTAGTTGTAGTTGGGTTTCTAAATCGCAGGGAGGTTGTATAGGAAATTCACGCAAAATGTTACAAAAAATACAGTTTTTAATGATGGTTGTTTCTATAACCGCCATTAAAAATGTTTTTAACAGCGGTTATAAATATAACCGCTGTTAAAAACTGTCTTTCCACAGCAATTTAATTTATAAAACCGTCATTGAAAGTAAACTTTCCACAGTGTTTTATATAAAAACCATTGTGAAAAGTTGTTTTTCACGGTGGTTATAAACTGCTGTGTAATATTTTCCTGACAATGTTGACGAAATTCACAGCACCTCCAAAACCGTCATGGAAAGCCATTTTAACCATTGTTAAAGGCATTTTTCCTAGTAGTGTTCGGTAATACTTTTTAATAATTTTATTTATTTTAGTATATATATTTTATTTAAAATATGACCTCTTTTATTTAAAATAATGATTTTGCTTCATACTAAAAACATTTTTTAATTATATGTCATTATTAAGTAATAGTTAATAATTATTTTAATTAAATAATAATTATGAATATTTAAAGAAACTTATAAAAAGTATAACCTCTATAGTAATTATACATCTAAAAGCAATTTTCATGGACAGCATCCAAACAGATTCAGTTCTTTCAAAGTCACCTTTTAGAAACAAAAAGAAGTTTTCGAATAGATGTCACAATCAATTACATTCACTCGAAATCAAAACCACTATAAAAATTCGAAGTCATTCAAAATCACATTTATCTAAATCCAACCCAAAAGTGTGCTTCATTAGTCCTGAACGGTACCAAAACTCTACTGATATATACTTGACAAATACATAGAGTTCTTTTTTTTGGTGTGCCTAAATACATATAATTACACTTATCAAGACATCATATTAAATGCATGGCAAATCGCATTATTTATAACCCCAAGTGGATCCACATGTATTGATGAGCTGCGCAGCTGCCCCCCTCAATTTACAAGAATATAATTACCTGTGTTTGTCTATATACTAGTATAGTTATATGCGTATGTATGATCTTGTGAGTTGAGACAGATTCTTATAGTGTGTTTGTTTATTTTTCTATCACTCCTTGCAGTCCTTAATATAAGATTACTTATTTAATTTAGGTAAATTAAGAAAATTAAACAAATAATTAATTATAACAAATGTAATCTGAATTCTCTAAAATATTCCTTTATAACATTAGATCAGTTATCATTTTATAAGTTAAGTAAATTAGTCCAAAAAAAATGATAAATACGAGAGACAAAATGACTTGAGTAATGTCTTATATTTATAATTAAACTTAATCCTTGACTAGCTCCTCTATTAAGTAGCAAAATGAGTATTTTTCAAAAGTCAAATAATCCAATTAACCAAATAAAGCGCAGGCCAAAGAGCCTGGGAGGAGAGGTAAACACACAGCAAGAGAAAGTTGAGAGAAAGAAATTGAAGGGGATAGCTTTTCAAAGTTTAATTGCTAATTGACGGCCATAGAGATAGAGAGCTCTCAACTTCAGCTAAGTCTCAACATAAACAATTCACTTCACGCTCTTGTCCTCTTTTTCTCCAATAGTGCTTATCTAATATTGATAAAATCGTATATTTGCAATTTTTAATTTCCTTTTATGCTCAACCAGATTCTCCATTTCAATCCCCACACACGATGCATAATATTTGATAAAACATGAATACTCCTGCGATACTATATATAGGGCAAAGAGACAAGAAATTTTTTGTCTTGTTTATAGGGCACTAAGAGAAATTTTTTGTATGGATGTACAATTTTACCCTTCATCTATTATTGTATTGATATTGTTTAGGTAAGGTATAATGTATATTAAATAGAGATAAAGTTGGAAAGTTGTTGAATTTTAAATGAGAGTTAATAAAGTTTAAGGTTTTTCTTGGTATGTGTAAAATATATTGGAAGTGACTTATAAATAGGACTAAAAGAGTAGGTGATAGGCTAATAATTTCTTTTGGTCAATTCTGATAGAATTTTTGACGGTCTTAACTTTTATTTGATATACACTCGATCTCTTATATTCAAATATAAGAGCTAGATTTTATAAAAATCAATAAAATTAGTTAAGTTGATTATTTGTAAAAAAAAGTATGCGTTAATTTTCTTAAAATACAGTCTTTAATAATTTGCATTGAAATTTACCTTATTTAAATAATCTCCCTTTTAATATATGCAATGATAAGGATATTAGTAAAGAAAAAGTTAAAAATTTGGAAGAGAAACATTAGGATCAAAACAATCTCTTTTGACTAGTTCTTATATTAAGAATTAGTGATAGTATTTTATTTATTTATATGCTTCTTTTTATGACTTGTTTGAATAGAAACTTTAATCTACATTTCTGACAAAGAAATATTGATTGAATTGGTTAAATTTTATCCATATCATTTTTTCGACTGGTTAATCGATGACAATTGATATGTTCTGCTTGAAACTTATATCATTGACACTAGCAGTGTTAATTTTTATTTTTGAAAGGAATTTGCATGTTGTCACAACAACCACAAAAGCAACATTTCGTCTATGAAGATAAGCTGTAGAAAAACAACCACAAATTTGACAAGCATAGATAAATGAATGACTGGCCAGTCACTCATGTTGAAAGGGATAGATATTTTCAATAGAGTTGATTGTTCAATGGCTTCACCACAAGAAAAATCACCTGGGGAATAATTATAGGGCAGTACTTTAAATATATTTCATTATCATGCGAAAATATTTATTGTCATTTTTTATTTTCTTCTAAGGAAAAAAAAAGCTAGCTTGCGTATTTCACCAAGCCGAAGCACTAGTTGTAGTTGAATTGTGAATATATGAAAAGGTCTCTTTCTAAAAGATTAATGAATATATGTATAACTTTAAAGGAAAAAAATTAAACTCTATATGTTATGAATCTAATAATATTTTTGTGGATGTCCATATATCTTCTATAATCTCCAATGTCTCCCATTATCTCTATATCTCATAATTATCTCCTATTATTATGTAACTTGTAGATTCTATCAAAGATGTAAAGCTGTGCCTATAAATAGAGGCCATGTATAATGTATTGAGTACTCTTGAATGGAATGAGAAATACTCTCTTTTGTTGATCTTCTCTTTTTCTCTATTATTCTTCTCTATTTCTTCTTTATTTATAACACGTTATCAGTACGGAGGTCTAGCCAAGGTACATATGATATACCTTTGATCCTTAGCATAACTTTAGATTATCACCTCTGTGATTTTTTTTTATAACTAAAATATCGTTTGCTCTATTCAAATGAAAATATCTCGAACATTGTATATATGATGTTTCAAAGTATGTGTATCTATAATCGATCTTCTAGAATAATCTGAGCCATTATATGGAATTGAAAGATCTTTTATCGTTATTTTATACATCGAGTTTCATGGCTAAGATTGGAGATTTTGCTGCTACAATTTAATTTTGATATGGATATTATGCCTTTTGAACTAATTGTGATGAGAAGATTTTTTCCTCCCTATATTTCTCATTGACCTAACATCACTATTTCGATGGACCCCAAAGTTCCAATGGATAATTACAGTATCCTTAAAAGGTTACAGTCTAAAGTTAAATGGTTAGAAGCTATACAATTCTAATTTTTCATCTCATTGAGATTAACCATGTAACTCTGATTTTTCATCCTTTCAAATTAAATGGCTAGAAGCCATATGGTTTTGATTTTCTATATTATAGCCAAAAGCCATACAACTTTGACTTTTTATCTTATAGCCAGAAACCATATATATATATATATATATATATTTAATTCTCTATTTTATTAAATGGCTTGAAGCCATATATATTTGATATTTTATCTTATTAAATAACTAGAAGTCATTTAGGTATGGTTTTCTATCTTATGGCCATAAGCCATATATATTTGATTGTCTTAATCTTATTATATGGTTAGAAACCATGTAACTCGGATTTTCTATTTTATGACCAGAAGCCATATATATTTAATTTTTTTATCTTATTAAATGGCTAGCAGCTATATAATTTTGGTCTTCTATCTTATGGCTAGAAGCTATATATATTTGATTTTTTGTTATCTTATTAAATGGCTAGAAGCCTTATAACTTGAATTTTCTATTTTATGGCCATAAGCCATATATATATTTAATTTTTTTATCTTATTAAATGGCTAGCAACCATATATTTTTGGTTTTCTATCTTATAGTTAGAAGTCATATATATATATATAAATATATATATATTTGATTTTTTTGTTATTTTATTAAATGTCTAGCAGCAATATAACTTTAAATTTCTATCTTACGGCCAGAAGCCATATATCTTTAATTTTTTTATTTTGAAATTAAGTGGCTAAATGCCATGTATCTTTAATTTTTTTTTTATTAAATGGCGTGAAGTCTTATAGTTTTGATTTTGAGGAGGATTATTATATGGTTTGTTTATAAAAGAAAGATTATGACAATTAGAATTATAAATAATGTAGCCCAGAAAACTAATGACCATATAGTGAAGGATGTGTTTGTACAAGAGTTTGCCTTTTCTCCTTATTTTATGTTACATTTAATATTTTACATTTAATTAATTTAAATTTTAAATTTTATTCATATATTCTTGATATTCAATTTGATATCCATTAATATTATAATTTTGTATTACTAAATAGCCAATAGCCATTACACTCATATTATTGAATGATATGAAAAGAATAACTTATGACATTTTTAAAGCCCTGAAGGCTTATGGTTCAAAGAATGACATAAATGATCTTTGAAAAATATATTTACTATGTAGAGTTTTGGATACTAATGACTTATAAATAGTCCTGAAGGTTTATGATTCAAATTTTCATAATTATGTAGTTTGATTTTAGTCCTTATAGATCTTTTCAAATTTCTGTTAGATTTATAAATTTATGAATAAGATTTGAAGTGTTCCAGAATACATAAAAAAAAGTAATGTTTTTGAATAATAAAATATTGAGAAAATATATATGTTGTGAAAAAAAATTTCATATTTGGAAAAGCATAACAAGAAGTGAAATATATCATATATTGAAATAATAATATATGTTAGTTCCTCAAAAACTATATGCAATTGATAACCTCTCAAAATTCTTACTTATTCAACTTGTTTTAGCACCCTTTTTATATGTTTTGGAAGTCAATTTTGTAGGAAAAAGCCTGGAGTGAGCAAGGAAGAGAGACCAGGAGCAAAGAAGCTGAAAAGGGATAATCCACTGTGGCACATGAAGACAAACGCCACGGCAGCTTTAACAGAGAGGAAGAAATGCAATTCTCTGTGAGGCATCGTGGCTCCTGACCATATCTGCCGCGGCACCCAAGCTATCCCAAAGAAGTCCCTGTTCGGTGTAATCCGCCGTAGCCTATGCTCACACGCACCGCGGTGCCAAGGCTGCTCCCAGGAAATCCATTCTGTGTAATCTGTCGTGGCGGATGACTACATCTGTCGCAGTGTCTGACCCCTCTTAACTGTGCGTTTTGAGTTGTAACTTAAAAATTAGGGTTTATACATGGGGGAACTAGTGTTTTCTGAACACACTTCGACTTTGGGGTGATTTTGGAGGCTTGCTTTGCTAGGGTTTATAGCTTTGGAGGCTTAGGATCTTTGGCTCAAAGCTTTTTACTCAATTTTTCTAGGTTTTCTTCTTCTTCCCTTCTTGTTTCTATAATGACTACTAGCTATTCTTGTAGCTGTAGCTTTTTACTAAACATGTATAGCTAAAGTAGTTTTTCTAAGGTTATTTTGATCTATTGTATGGATTGAGACTTGGTTTAACTATCTCTTTAGTATTAATGATAATGTTCAGTTGTTTTTACCTTGAGCTTAATGCTTCCTTGTGACTAGCCATCATTTGGATTGTTGTGTTGATTGGTTGAAGCTTAAGAAAGTTAAATTAATCCATAAAATTTGGTAAAAACGTGTTAGTCTGGAAATTTAACAGAGTAAATAGACAGTTTGTTGATAGAACAGAGATGTATATGTTATCCTAGCATAGACTAAAATGGGTTTTGGTTTTCAAAGTGCAACCTTTTCAAACAAATGCAAGAGATTGCTATATTTTATTATGATTGCAAAAATTTGGTTTTGACTTGAGAATGCTTAATCAATTCTGCGAACCCCAGCTAACTGAACTTATCATTCATTACTACTTGAGAAGTGATTAATCCAGTTTTATGAAGTATTTTAGTGAAGAATAACCCTAGTCCCTTATTTGTTTCAAAGTCAAGTTGATTTTATATTGCTTTAAATAATTGTTTTCCTAATTTTATCTCACAAACTCTTTTATAACTTTTGTTTCACTTAACCTAATCAAGAACACAACTATGATTTTTAACTCATCTAGCCTTAATCTCTGAGGAAACAATACTTTTTATATTACTTGCGACCTGTCCGCTTGCGGTTTAGCTAATCAGCGAACAACAATAAAAAAATTTATATAGTTCTAGAAGAACTAATAACAAAAGGTTAATATAGTTCCTGAAGAACTAATAACAAAGTCAATATAGTTCTTAAACAACTAATGTAATTCCTCCATTCTTTGTGGGCAGAAAAGGAATTGATAATGAAAATTATGACCTACAAACATATATATCAGAATATTTGTTCATCAAAAGGTCTTAAAATGATAGCTCAATTGGATTGAAATCCATGATTATATCTAAATCAGGAAGCACTTGGATTTCCAAGTCAAAAATATGTTATTAGTCTACTATATGTTATTCACTCTATTTGAAACATAAAAATAAGCAAAATGTTCATATGACTCACACTTGAGGGCGAGATTGTTAGAATACAAGTGTGAATCATGCTGGATGAAATTTGTTATAATTAATGTTCATGTCATTCCTTATATCTCATATTCCTTTTTGAAAAAGGTTCCAGAAGAGTCAGTGACGCTCGACCCTTCATGAGTGCACAAGTTTTTATCATTGAGTAAAAGATAAAAAATAAGGCTCTAGAAGAGGTATATCACGATTTATTATCCTAAAAATAAAATCCATAATTGATAATATATTCCTTGTGAAATATTAAGGTGAAAAATGAAAAATATGACATGGTAACAAGAAGTTTACTAATAATTGAGAATGATTTTATAATAAACCAGAAGTTTTTGCATTTATAGTTTAGCATGATAGGTCAAATCATTCCGGATCATAATGATGCAAAATATCATGAAAAATGTGCATTGTCATTTATTAAAAAGCTAGAAGATTCTTTAAAAATGGTACATAATTCAATAATTTTTATATACTATTTGTTTTCAAAAGAACTAAATAAGAGAACATCATTAGCTATGCTCAAAATCAAATCTGTACAGATTTATAATGTATCAAGTTTATATCTAGGCCCATTTAGACACATATGGACCAAATTAATACCTTATGAGTGAAAGATGCATCTATGAAATGGTCACAGGTGTTTATGATCAGCTTGTAGCCTGAAGTTTGCAAACATATTCAAATAATTGCATTGGGTACGTAAGTTTCTGATCATGAAATCAATATGATTCGCATTGAAATTGCTAGTGATTGTTTCTCATGTTTTTGATGATTATATACTTAGTAAAAACCTTCATAAGTCGATAGACCAGAGTTTGGGAACATAATTCCCGTTTGACTATTGGGATGATTGATTTTATGTATTTTTGCATATAAATGCATCAAGCCAACAATGTATTGTGAATTCTCTCATTATAGTTGGCTTTTGGTAAGAAGCCAAACATTTTCTATCTTAGAATATGCAATATCTATCATTTCACTACAATAATGCATATATATATATATATGGATATTAAAAGTAAAGTTGCGATCAATGTTGGATAAGAATCTCCTTATTCTTGTTTGTTTCTAAATGAAACAAAATAATGTTTCTAAAGGAGACTTATGAATTTGGGAGACTTACACTGCATGTTTCCAATATGAGGGGGAGAAAATGTATAGCTAAAAAAGAGAACACAAAGTGTATTTTCACTATCAAATGTAGATCCTCAAATATAGTAGTATGAACTAGAAGTTCATAAAGTATTACATTCATAAAATATTACTAATATCTACCAGATGCAATTATTGACCCAAATGAGAATTTTTAATTCTTACAATCCAGCTAAAAGTGTTCTTATATTTTAAAACATGCTAAAAGTATGAGAGTATGATCGATTCCAAAAGAAAAGAAAAATGAGCAAATGATAATGATGATCATGTTAAGGAGGCATGAATTACAAAAAAAAAGGTTAAGACAACTATTTGACCCTTGAAGAGGCTTAAGTGTCTAAAAATAATAAAATGATCTGGATATGTTGTGTCATAAAAGAAAAGAGGACTGATAAAGGAATAAAATTGTCGACAATAATTTTACTGATGATACCACGTGATCAAATGAGGATCTTATATATAAATCTGTAAGAAGATATAGATAGAAAAATGGTTGGTCAACAAAAAAGAAAAGATGCAATATAATAGGGATTTATGTATCTCTAGCCCAAGCATTTGAAGTGTAATACTAGTATATCTCATGTAAATAGGCATTTGTACAATAAAAGGAGAAATAAAGTCTTGTGGTGGATTAAATTATATGTCTTATCAATCTAGCAATTTAGTAATAAATGAAGTATTTTTATGTGCATCTTAGAAATATATAATTATAACGTATGACTCACTCTATAGTTAAATTATATGTGAATTCCAGAAGGATTAAAATTTCTAGAAGCATACAATTATGTCCTCAAGAATACTACTCAATTAAGTCTCTATAGGATGCATATGTGGTTAATATCGACTGAAGAAATGATGAAAACATATTCAAACTTGTCCATCTGTGAAAAGATTTAAAATCAGTTTGTTATTAGTATTATTTATGATGATAGCATCGAAACTCCTGATGAGTTCTCAAAAGCTACAAAATACTTAAAGAAATAATCTGAAATGAAAGTTTTGAGAAGAATAAATATGGATAAGTCACATCCATTATGTGGATAATTAAGCCACACTATTATGTGCCCCGATAGCTGTACGATCTTTAAATGTGGACTAAAGATCTATTTAGACATCTAGAAAGTGATGAATAAATACTCAGTCTAGAAGTACCATATTTTAGTGTCACTAGAGCACATATGTATCTATCTAGCCACACAAAACCTGATATATCATTTGTTAATCAGTATGATATAGTTTTTCATCAACAAAAAGATGATGGAGTGAAGTTAAAAACATTCTTCATTACTTTAAGGGTATTGTGGATGTGATGTTATTTTATTTGAAGGTATACAAGACTAATCTTACTAAGCTATGTAGATAAAGTATTCATATTGAGAGATTACAGTATCATCCACTTGTGAGTAAACCATAAAAAGGACTATTTGTCTTGTGATTTTTAGAAAATTATGAAATTAATATTTGATGTTTTTATCTCACTACAATATTTGGAAGGCTTGTTTGTTATATTAAACTTTGCAAGCTCGAAGATGTCAACTAATGTTGGCAAGAGGGGGAGTTGATATATGCTGTACTCTTTTTTCCTTATCTATGATTATGTCCCACTGGGTTTTCCAAACAAAGTTTTTAATGAGGCAGCATTGTATAGTATATCAATGAATAATGCATTCTTTTTCTTCTGTTAGGTTTTTGTCCCACATGGTTTTTTCTAGTTGATATTTTTTAACGAGGCACATTCATATATATTGGACATCTAAAGGGGAGTGTTATGAATCTAATACTCCCTCCGTTCCTTATTATAAGAGACATTTGATGCTTATAGCATGTTCCCATATATAAGAGACACTTAAAAGTTGTCTCTATTTTTTTGTGTTGATTTCCTATTTTACCCCTATTTATTTTGTCTCCAACTCATACTCTCTCTCCCTCCCACTTCTCTTTCTTTTAATAATTTAATTGTTCTCTTTCATACTCTCTCTCCTTATTAATGGGGGCATTGTTGGAAAAAATATTATATTTTTTACACATTAATTGTACTCAACTAATTTTAACTGTTTTTTTTATCAACGTAATTTAGTTATTTGTCTCTTATAATAAGGAACGGAGGGAGTAATATCTTTGTCGATATCCATATATCTCCTATAATCTCTGATGTCTCCTATTATCTCTATATCTTACAATTATATCCTATTATTATGTAATCTGTAGATTCTATCAAAGATGTAAAACTGTGCCTATAAATAGAGGTCATGTATAATGTATTGAGCACTCTTGCATGAAATGAGAAATATTCTTTCTTGTTGATCCTCTCTTCTTTTCTATTATTCTTCTCTATTTCTTCTTTATTTATAACACGATATAATTTATTTCTTATTTTTAGGTTAAATTTGTCCAGACTCTATAATATTAATTAAATGAAAATTTTCCGGATAATATTTCAGAAGGGCATGTCCATGTCACGCAAGTATTGTAATAAACACAATCGATAACGTGACGTAGGAAACAACACCACTTCCGTTCTTCCTCCTCCTTCCTTTCTTCCATAAATGCCGCCTTCACCTTCCACCCACACTACGCCCTGTGATTCCACTTCCCTCTCTCTTCCCCTCTCACACTCTACCCTAAGTATTTGTAAAGGCAGTCGGTGGCGCCGCCGCAGCACGTGGTGGTTCTGACAGTTATCAACGATGATGAAGATGGGAGAAGTTTGTAAAGTGGTTGAGGGGTTGAAGCCGGTGATGCTAATGGTGGTTCTTCAGCTGACATACGCCGGCATCAATGTTCTGTACAAGCTTGCCGTCAACGACGGCATGAACCTCAGAATCGTCATTGCTTATCGCTATATGTTCGCCACTGTTTTCATCGCTCCTCTCGCTTTCTTTCTCGAAAGGTTTATTCATTAATTTCTTTTTACACACACACATGGTACATGGTTTGGTCTGAGGTTGTCTTAATTATCTCTTATGGGTATTTCTAACTTTACAATGCAAGAAAATTATTTTTACTGCATGCATGTAATATATGCTTTTCTTTTAAAGTCATGGTTATAAAATCCTTATTAGAGCATCAAAAATAAAACCTGACTTCCATGGAAGATCCATCAGTGTTCATGACAAAATCACAACATAGTAACATAGTAGTGGTAGAGATATTTATCAAAATCCAACAATAGTTTGTCTATTGAATTAGCTCATAACCTACATGGTTGCCGATTCAAATTTCTTTGCCAATGTCCTTATTGGAAGGCGAGATATCATCATTGAGGAAAATGATTACACACCTACACAAACTTTAATTTAAAAGCTTTGCGGTTCAATGAAATATTATAAAAAGAAAAAATAAGTATTAATTTTTCCCCATCAAATGACTTGTATTTATGGTTAATAATTATTTGCAGGAACAAAAGACCAAAGATGACTTGGAGCATGATGTTTCAGGCATTTCTATGCGGGTTATTTGGGTACGTATCATATCATTAATAATTAACAATGTTCAGGCCATAAATAAAAATAATTGATAATTATGTGGCGTGTTTCTCTGATTATAAGCTAACATTTCCTCCTATGATCCCATTCTTTTTATAAGATATTTGGAGAACAGATTTTTTGTCCTTTTTTATAAAGCACCGCATGGAATATTATTACATTTTTGTGATATTGCTCTCGTTCAATATCGATGGTTAATGTTTATTAAGTTTGGCTCTTTAACTTTTCAAAAAATGAGTATAATAAGGATTTTTTTTAATTAATTTTGGACACGGTTAATACGTTTATAGCCTATCCTTAATTTCAGGCGCAAAATGTTCGAAGTGACTTGTTAACAATGCTATGAGGAAATAACTAGTTTAATATATATTCCTTTTAATGATAAGAGTGTCAATTAAAATTAAAAGAAAAGGAAAAAAAGAAATTGATAACTGAACTATCGCTATTTTCTCCTTTTTCATGATGTTGAAAAGGCATATAAATATAATCGTAGTGATACATGACTCTTTCACCACCTTTCCATGAAATATGAAGTATTTTCTAGACCTCAAATTAATTAATTATATCCTTTTATATTGCTTCTCTCTGTCACCTACCATTCAAAGTAATCTTTTTCTTTTCTTTTTTGTTTTTAAAAGAAAAGGTGGACATATTATTTTACTTTTTCCCAATCAAGTCCAAACGATTGCGCATCTGATAGACTCTTTCTATAAATAGCTAATTACTTATTCCAAATTTTTTATTATTATTCCCATGTATAATTACGTGACAATCAATATACTTCCATTACATTATTCTTTCTATACATAATTATTCAGATAATGTATTATTAGCGGTTTCAAACTTCTCCTTTTTCCTTCCTATTCTCTTCGCTCCTTTTTCTTTTTTAACTATTGGATTAACATATTTCAATGGTTGAGATTTTAATTTTTATAAACTATTTATAAAAAATTTAAAGATATTTAGTGCATTTTCAAACCATTAAAATTAATTTTTAATAGAGTTTGTAATTATATTTTTTTATTTTTAAAATTTAATATTTTTATTATAGTTTTAAAAAGATTTAAATTTTAACCATTAAAATATTAATTTAATGATTAAAAAAAGAAGAGGAGTGAGAAAAGTAACATAAATTAACTGATATTACGATATTAATTATTGCGTAGGGGAGTTATGTCACAAAACTTATACTTGGAATCATTGGCTTTAACTTCTGCAACATTTGCTTCGACAATGGCCAATCTTACTCCAGCCATTACCTTTCTCATGGCTGCCTCCTTCGGGTGAGTTTCCATGAATTTGTTTCTTTGTTAAATGGATTAAGTTATATTCAACACCTCAAAGTATATGATCAAGTGTATCCAACACCTTAAAATATTTTGTGGTGTATTCAGTATCTTGAAATATTTTTCAAATGTATCTAGCATCCTAAATTTTTTTTTTTACCTTAATATTGGATGCACTAAAAATATTTCAAAATACTGGACATATTCAAAAAAATATTTTAATGTACTGGATGCACATGAGAAAATATTTTAGGGTATTGGATGTAACTTAACCCTTATTAAATTTATAGTTTTTTTCATTATTATCTTTTGGAAATGAAAACTGAAAATGATTTGTATTCAGATTGGAGAGGCTGAGTTTAAGAACAGTAGCAGGACAAGGGAAGATGATTGGAACACTAGTGGCAATTGGAGGGGCCATGGTTCTAACATTCTTCAAAGGCACAAAAATAAAGACGGGCTCCTTCCACGTCACCCTCATGCATTATCGTGAGGGACACGCGGCATCATCACTGGCTCCCTCTGGTATTAAGGCTCTCTTGAGTGCCCTTTGTTCTCTTGGAAGCAGTGCCACTTATGCTTTATGGCTTATCATTCAGGTCTTTTCTCTGAACATTATTCATTAATTAAACTAATTAAACTCATTTAATTAATTAATTATCTACTTGTATTAAGCTTATTTTGGTTCTTGCAATTAATACAGGCTAAGATGAGCAAGACTTACCCATGTTATTACTCAAGCACAGCTCTAATGAGTTTCATGGCAGCAATCTTATCAACTGCGTTCGCTTTTGCTTTCGAGAGTGACTTGAATCAATGGAAGTTTGGTTGGGATGTTAGGCTTCTTACGGTGGCCTATGCGGTACGAAATTTGATGAATGATTGTTTCATAACTTGTAAAACCAAATGTTGTTCTTTATGAATTTTATATTTCATTTTTGGTTAAATTCCAATTTTTTGTTCTCATCAATTTTGACAATGAATGTAGGGAATTATCGTCTCTGGAATAATGGTGGTGGTAATGGCATGGTGTGTGGACATGAAAGGCCCTCTTTATGTGGCCGCTTTTAATCCTCTTCTCCTTGTCTTTGTGGCTCTAGCTGGTTCCTTTATGTTGGATGAGAATCTATATCTTGGAAGGTATGCTTTCTCTCCACATCCATGCACACACGCTCATATATACACCACAAGAAAAAATTGACTTTCGATGCCAATTTGTTGTCACCTTAAAGTTCCTACCTTAATAGCTGTCGCTAAAAGTTTTCTACCTCATAATGAGAGTCATCACCAAAAATAGTATATTTCAGTGGTGACTCTTTTAAATTCTAACGGCACTAAAATAGGATGGTAATGAAAATCGTCACTTAAAGTCCTTTTCTTGCAGTAATATACAATTTTTTAATATTTTATTTTATTTTTTAGAGTTAAGGTGTATCCAGAACCCTGAAATATTTTTTCAGGTACATCAAATATTTAAAAATATTTTTTAAGTACGTCTAACATCCTAAAATATATATATATGTTTTGCTTTGGTGCTGGATATACAAATTTTTTTTTTGAGATACTAGATGCACCTAAAATACTTCACAGTACTTGATGCACTTGAGAAAATATTTTGAGGTGCGAAGTGCACCTTAACCTTATTTTCTAAAGTGAATTTTGAAATCTCTTTTGGCCATGTACATACAATTAAGTAGCATACAGAATTGCACATGCACATTATATTTGACTTGTATATGTTTAAACGACTCACTTTGTATCATTGAAAATTTGCAGCATAATAGGAGGGTTGTTAATAGTGTGTGGACTATATATGGTTCTATGGGGAAAAGACAAAGAGATGAAGAACATGAAACAACTTATTCCATCACACAGTAGCCTTCCTGAAATCCTTGTGAGATCATCAACAGATGATAAAAGCAACCCTAGTAGCAACAATCCTGAGGTTGAATTGGTTAATGATCGTGATAATTCAAACATTCATCAAAAATTGCCAGTGAAGTAGTATAATGCAATATAATGGCTTGATGAATATAAAAGGTATTGAACCCACATGATGAAGCCGCCTATGTGATCCTTTTACAAAGGCCTCCGCTCTTTTTTGGTTGTTTAGAGAGGGGTAAAAGAAAATGGTGTTTGGAGTATATGCGAAAAGCTTGATCAATTATGTTGATTTGTGATCCTAAATATGGAAGGAACTTAATTATATATGCTGCGATCTATATGCAAAGATCCAGAAATAATAACAATTTATCTCTGAGCGTAAATTGATTAATTATTTATTGAAAAGCACGGTCAGTTATGCCAAATTTTCATCTCAAACAAGGGATTCAATGTTTTGACGTGTACCCACTAAACAATATACTCATATTTCAAATGTTAGAGAGGGAATCTTGTAACACAAGAAAAGATAATCATTAAAGCTGCACTTGAATTTAGTGTCATTTGTTTATAATCGCACGGTTTTAAACCGCGGCCTTGTTATTAATCCAGGAGCCTCAGCACTTAATTATCATATATTACCTCTTCCATTCGTTAATATAAAAGCTCATTTGATTTTTATTTTGGTCTTACATATAAGATCCTAATTTACTTTGTCTTTCATTTTTTTTTTTTCCAAGATAGTCCTTGTAGTAATACTAGTTCTAGCCAATATACTTAATTAATAAGAATACTTTAAGAAAGACAATATATATTACAAATAATTAACTAATTTTTTTAATCTACTCAAATTAATCAATTAGCTCATGTATTAAGGATCAGAAGTAGTATCCTTTTTGTGATGGTTTAGAGGAAAAGTACAAATGTGTTTGAAATATGTCAAAAGCATGTTCAATTATGCTAAACTTTAGTCCCAAATATAGAATGTAATTATGGGTTAAGATCTATATGTTAAGATCAAATGTTAAACAGCATCCAGTTTCCTAAAACCTGAATTCCGACCCGGGCCCAAACATTCCGGTTTCAGACGGGTTTGCTTTTAGATAACCCCAACCGTTGCCATGGAACCATCGTCATGACTCCAATCATTGCCTCATTGTTTACCACCATCATCATTAGTCGCTGCACCGCTATCACCATTATCAGTCATTATCGTCACTGACCACTATTGTTGCCATCGCTCATTGACCACTGTTGGACAACGTTACCAGCCATCACCATTATTTTCATACTAAAAGAAATCTTTTTCCATAAAAATGAATATAACATAACAGTTTTAAATGAATTTATTTAATTTTAAATGAAGATTTTTTTCAACAAGTTAATTTTTCTATACATGAACAATGTCATTATATAGTTATAAAATAATATATGTTAATACTAAGCATGGCATACGATTAAAACTTGATCAAGTCTAATCAAATAAAACCTTATACTATTAGACTATGAATACGATTCTATTTGAGGTACTATCAAACATTAATTGTAGGAGATTCAAATATTAGCTCATCATGTTGTGGGGGGTTGCTTAATTACGAAACAAAGTGGGACTCATCAAATTAAAAGTAAAATGGATGATTGCCACCGTTAACCAAAAAGACATTTTATTCTTTGTTTAGAAAAGTTCATATGTATTTTTACATCCAAACAAAATTTGTGATGCCAAGTGCCTATTTCGTAAATGCTCAACGAATTGAATAGATTTGTATCTTAACCGTTGATATTATCTACATTTTGTAAGCCATTGTTTTTTAAAATCTCTCAATTTGAATTGGCCCTGCCTTCATTGTACTTGGGCACTCAAATATGCCTAGAAAGATTCGTGTACATGATAATTAATTATTCAAGCGTGCTTGAAAGGATTAAACTAAGATTCAAATAATTTAAACAGTTTACACATTTTAAATCCAACTCTCTCTCATACAGAGCAAGATAATTTAAGTTTGATAGTATTTATTATTATAACATTATTATGACGTAATTATTCTAATATTCAAGGAATTTCGTTATTATAAATTCTAGTTACTATAGTAATTAAATTATAATTAATAAAAAATGTGGTGTATTATAATTATTTTAATATTATAATATTATTGTGAATAAATTATAATTATTTCTTGTTTTCTAAGTCTTCAATATAGGATGTTACACTTATTATGATTAAGAAAAACGGGTAACTTGTGGCCAAAAAAAAAACATGTAACTTAAGTTGGCTCCAAGTTGGTCGAGAGCTTAAAAAAATTAAGTACTTCGTCTTCAAACCTGAAAAGTTACTTTTGTATGATTTTTTGATTATGTTAATAATGAAATTAATTAACTGGACCGTCTTGTTATTTGTTGCCACCAAATTGACCGTATTATTATATTCCCCATATTTTAAACTAAACCTAAAGTTAAGTGAAATAAAGAGTAATTTACACTTGATCTTAGCCAAAAGGCCGAGAAAGGTATTAGTAATTGACTCTAGTTTAATTGAATATCTTGATTACTACACTATATTTAACATAAACTTTAAATAAAATCACAATTCTCCTCATTAATTACCCTATAAGGAATTATACTAAGGAACAAATTTTTTCTCCTACAAATGGAGTGGAAGAAGATCCGAAGAGCACAGGCATATCATCAAGCAGGTGAGCCTTTTTCCAGTCCATACGCAACGGATGATGTCATCACATGGGAAACAACAGCACTTCCCTTCTTCTTCCTTTGAAAGTTGTAATTTCGTTTCCGCCATAAATACCTCCACTTTTTTGTGCCCATCAAGCTCTCCATAAAGACCCTCTTTCTACTTCCTCCCCCCCCCCCCCAAAAAAAACAAAAACTTCAAAGCTTCAATAAATCCTTTGTTTTCTACGTACTCTCACATATCACCAAAACCTAGCTAGCACAAAAATTAAATGCCCTCTTCATTGCCTTCTCATCACAGAATTACGGCCAAAGTCAAAGGGAACTGGATATGTAAGTGTACCCTCAGTTCTATCAGCAAAACAAACAGTTTCAGTTTTGTATAAGTCGAGCCATGGATGCACGAGGGAGATAATTCTCTACTTTAGTTGGCCGTGGCAATCTAAAGATATAGGAAAATGTGTTAAATTAGTATGAATTTGTAAGGGTTAAGAGAGCCATATTATTTACATATCATAAACGATACACAATTCTCCTCAACCTTTATACATATTGTTTTAACCATACAATTCATGGAAGCATGCACAATTTTGCTTTTATATACCTCTAATATTTTCAACATATATTGATATAAATGCAATTTTTTTAAAAACAATTAATTCTGTTGGACCTAGCCTGATCCACCCTTGGTACACTACTAGAAAAAAGACCTTTAACGTCGCAAACTAACGGCGGTTCAGCAGAAAAACGAAGTGGAAAAAAACGCGGTGGCATTTTTGTAAATAAGTTGAAGGGGTTATGAATTTCCACGGCGGTTCTTTAAAGAACCGCCGTGGAAAATATTTTTAACGGCGGTTCTTTAAAGAACCGCCGTTAAAAACACTTTCCACGGCGGTTTTATTGAAAACCGCCGTGGAAAGTGTGTTCTTCTACCCACTTTCGGCTGCTTGACTCCTCACTTTCTTTCTCATTTCTTCAGTGCGCCGTGGTCCCCCTCTGCCCCACCACCGTAAAACTGCCATTACCGGCCATTCCCGCCTCTAACCCACCGTTTAAACTCCTCCATTGAGCCCTTGGAGCCTTGCCGCCGTGCGCCGCACTCCGCCGTGGTCGACTGCGCCTCCCATTTCCGTCGGTTCTTGCTCAGCCGTGGTCCGTTGCTGAAAACCGGTCGTACCCTCCACTATCTAACCGAAGACCGGTCCGTTGCCGCCGTCCGCCGCCGTCCGCCGCCGCTCACTTCGCGTTTGAAGCTTCTCTGCTCTGTGAGTATCCTCTTCTTTCATTCTTTTCAATTTTTCTTGGTTTGTTGAATGTTTTAGCCATGAAAATCTGTTATATATGAAATGGGTTGTTAGTTTTACATTGTGGTTAGCTTCTATGGTTCATTTTGCATTTTTATGTGGTTGAACCGTTGATTGGTGTTAATTGGTAGGCATTAGATGTGAGAAAACCTTAATTCCTTTTTACATACTGTATTAGAAATATGTTAAAATGTTTGGAGTTGATTAATTGTGAAGTTTTTAAATTTTTTTATAATTTTTTGATATTTATTTCGAATTTTTGATAATTTTTTGTAATAAATATAAGAATTTAGTGATAAATAATCTGTAGTTATTTTGTGTTTTTTTTCCTTCGTTATGAATTTTGATTGATAGTAAAGTATTGTTTAAATAATTTGTAGAACAATGGATCGTAGTTGGATGAAAGCTAGGAGAATTAGCAAGGAATATGAGGATGGGGTTGAAAAATTTCTTGAGTTTGCTCAGAGAAATGCCCCTAGTAAAGGAGATGGATTGTACTATTGTCCTTGTGTCAAATGTTTAAACAATAGTCGACGGAGTATTTCTGAGATAAAAGAGCATCTTATCTGTAATGGGATAAATTTGAGGTATACAAATTGGATATGGCATGGAGAAATTAGAAAGACTACACTGTCTGCAAATGAGAAGGTTGTTAATGAAGACTTTGGTGATAGAATTTCGGATATGTTTCGTGATATAAGGTCTGAATCCTCTACACAGTTTTCTTCCACCTTTGAAACTTTGTGTAGTGATGCAGAGACACCTTTATACCCGGGGTGCAAAGATGATTACACAAGATTGACAACCGTATTGAAACTGATGAATTTGAAGGCAAGAAATGGTTGGACCGATGCTAGTTTTACGGAATTGCTTGAATTGCTGAGTGATATTCTTCCCAAAGGGAATTCACTTCCGAAACGAATGTATGAGGCAAAAAAGATTTTGTGTCCGATGGGTTTGGAATATGAGAAGATACATGCGTGTCCTAATGACTGCATATTATTCAGAAATGATTATGAAGAGTTGAATAAGTGCCCTAAATGTGGGACTTCAAGATACAAAATGAAGAAAGATGATGGTGATTATAATGAGATGACCAAAGGTTCTCCTTTAAAGGTTCTGTGGTATCTTCCAATAATACCACGATTTAAGCGTCTATTTGCTAATGCCACAGATGCAAAGAACTTGAGATGGCATTTTGATGAGAAAATATGTGATGGAAAGCTTCGTCACCCAGCAGATTCTCCTCAATGGAAAACAATAGATCAAAAATTTCCTCAATTTGGTAGCGAGCCAAGAAACCTTCGGCTAGGGCTTTGTACGGATGGAATTAACCCATATGGTAATCTTAGTAGCACACACAGTGCTTGGCCAGTGCTCCTCGTAATTTACAACTTGCCTCCTTGGTTATGTATGAAAAGAAAGTATATCATGCTATCTTTGATGATCTCGGGGCCAAAACAACCGGGAAACGATATTGATGTGTATTTGGCACCTTTGATTGAGGATCTGAAGAAATTATGGGAGGAAGGTGTTGATGTGTTTGATGCATATAAACAAGAGACCTTCAATTTACGTGCCATGATCTTCACCACGATAAATGACTTTCCAGCATATGGAAATTTGTCTGGATACAGTGTTAAGGGGCATAAAGCATGCCCGATATGTGAAGAAGGCACCCACTATATGCAACTTAAACATGGCAGGAAGACAGTATATCTTGGTCACAGAAGGTTTCTTAGTCGGTATCACCCTTACCGTAGATTGAAAAAGGCATTTAATGGCTCACAAGAATATGAAATGGCTCCAAGACCATTAACTGGAGAAGAAGTTTATCAGCGGGTGGAGGGAATTAATGTGGTCTTCGGTAAGAAGAAGAAGAAGAAGACTGCCAGTGAGAGAAATATATGGAAAAAAAGATCTGTCTTTTTTGATCTTCCATATTGGCGAAGTCTTGATGTGAGGCATAGTCTAGACGTGATGCATGTGGAGAAGAATGTATGTGAGAGTCTTGTTGGTACACTTTTGCATATAAGTGGAAAGACTAAAGATGGAATCAATACAAGACGAGACTTAGTCGAAATTGGAATAAGAAATGTCCTTCACCCACAAGAAAGAGATGGTAAGAGGGCTTATTTACATCCAGCTGCGCACACATTATCAAAAGAAGAGAAAAGAAGTTTCTGTGGTTTTGTCAATACTATTAAGGTGCCACAAGGTTATTCTTCTAATTTAAGCAAACTTGTTTCAATGCAAGATTTGAAGATAACGGGAATGAAGTCTCATGATTGTCATGTGTTGATGCAACAATTACTTCCACTTGCTATTCGAGGCATTATGAAAACCGATGTGAGAAATACTATTACAAGACTTTGTATGTTTTTTAGTGCCATTTGCAGCAAAGTCATTGATCCTGCTGAGTTGGATGAATTAGAAAATGAAGGTTATGTGATCCTCTCTCAATTGGAAATGCATTTTCCTCCATCATTTTTTGATATTATGGTCCACTTGATAGCTCATCTTGTGCGAGAGATAAGACTTTGTGGCCCTGTGTGTTTAAGATGGATGTACCCTTTTGAGAGATACATGAAAATCCTAAAAGGGTACTCTAAGAATCCTTATCGGCCTGAGGCATCAATTGTTGAGAGATATGTAGCTGAGGAGGCAGTTGAGTTTTGTAACGCATATCTTGACAGGGTAAAGGCAGTTGGTCTTCCTCAATCTCGACATGATCAA
The DNA here is from genome assembly GCF_004799145.2 of Neltuma alba. Lineage (NCBI taxonomy): Eukaryota > Viridiplantae > Streptophyta > Magnoliopsida > Fabales > Fabaceae > Neltuma > Neltuma alba. The sequence goes on along the minus strand of NW_021637929.1, from coordinate 4,777 downwards.
GGGAGAAGAAGCAAGGGAACACGGGGTGTCATAGTGAGGTCTATGTCAAGAGAAGTTGTAATGCAGGCACATCTATACATTTTAAACAACACGGATGAAGTTTTGCCGTACTTAAATGCTCACAAGAATATGCTGAGGAACTTGAATCCAAGAAAGAGTGACATGCAACTAGCTAATGAACATAATAAGTCATTTGCAGAGTGGTTCAAGCGAGAAGTGTTAAAAGATGGCAATCCTTCTGAGACAATACAGAGGCTAGCTGCAGGGCCTTCTTTTGAGGTTTTGTGTTGGGGTGGATATGATATAAATGGTTATTCTTTTTACACAAAAACCCAAGACGATAAGAGTACTATGCAGAATAGTGGGGTGATGGTAGTAGCGGAAGCCATGCATTTTGCTAGTTCTAAAGACAGAAACCCAATGTTGGCGGCAATGTCCTATTATGGAATAATAGAAGAGATATGGGAGGTTAGTTATACCAAGTTTAAAGTTCCCGTCTTCAAATGTAAGTGGGTTAATAGTAATGCTGTGCAAGTGGATGAAGAATTTGGATTTGTTTCGGTCGATCTTGAGAGGTTTGGATACGGAGACGAGCCATTTATTTTGGCAAGTCAAGCAAAACAAGTGTTCTTCGTTCCCGATCTAGCAAAAAAGAAATTGTCTATCGTGCTTCAAGGTAAAAGGCAAGGAGTTGGTGGAGATGATGGTGACTTAGAGCTTAATCTTGATGAAACCCCGCCTTTCACAGCTACTCGACCTAAAGCAGTTGAATTAGATTTGGTAGATGATGACTATGCTGTTAGAGATGATCATTGTGAAGGAATTTGGGAGGATAATCGTTGTAAGCCTCAAATGAATTTTTTGATATTTTTTTTTGCTAAATATACTTAATAATATAGTGTTTTATATTAACTTGATATTTTTTATTCTTACATTTATTAATTCCTTGTTCTTTAAACAGGAAATGGACGGATCCGGTCAACAGGGTTCTGGTGATGACAACTCTTTTACTAGCCGGAGAAAGGGTAGAGGGCCAACCCATATGAGGCATTTAGCTTTACGTGATGAGAGCACACAGCCTATGAGGATTACAGTGGAGTTTGATGATGATCTGAAGCCTATAGGAAAGGATGGGGCTCAATTTACTAGTTATGTGGGTTATCTCGCACGCAGTAAAATTAGCATTGACATTCCTAACTGGAAGAAGGTGGACAAAGATTTGAAGAAAAACCTTTGGGAGGATATATTGGTATATTGTGCATTGTTTTCTCTACTTGTTTCAATTATAGTTGTTTATTTACTTTATAACTCTATGCTATTATTGTATTGCATGCAGCTGACATTTGATATTCCTGCCACTAAACAAATGAGAGACCGTCTGTTGAAGCAAATTGCTGAACGGTGGAGGGATTTTAAGTCCATGCTTACAACACATTATATTAATGGAAAAAGAAAGGGTGTGCATCCTAAGGAACGATACCAGTTTATTAGCGATGAGGCATGGGAGAATTTTGTGAAGCAACGTGAAGACCCTGCATTTCAGGTTTGGTTTCTTCAAACTTAATTTTTAATCAGGTCATATTTTATTTAACTAAACTAATTTTGTCGATTTGGTTTCATTGTCATAGGCATTGAGTCAGAAGAACAAACAAATATCTGAGCAGAATGTATACCCACATACCATGTCTCGTGCAGGGTATGGTGGGTTGGAAAGAAGTATGATGGAGGAACGACTGAAGAATGCACAGATGGCTGCTGCTTCAGATCCTACTGGCTACATGCCATCCATTGAGCGTCCTTCTCGCCAAGAAAAATGGAAGGCGGCGAGGATTAAAAAGGGTCAATACATTACTCCACAGTCTGCTGCTGTTGCTGAGAGGATTGTAAGTAATATTTAAGAATTATGCTTCATTAATTGTTTTTTTCAATTATCTTAAATTGAATTTGTTGTTTTAATGATATAGGATACACTTGAGGAGCAATTATCTCAAGGTACATTCATCCCTCAAGGACGGATGGATATCTTGGCCACTGCTATTGGAAAGGCTGACCATCCCGGAAGAGTCCGAGGGGCCCCTAAAGGGATTGGTATTAAAGAATTTTTTGGCTCTGCTTCACGAAGAAGCACCAGATCATCCTCCGCTAACATGGTATCTAAAGAGGAGCTCGACCAACGACTACAAGAAGAAACAGAGAGAGTTCGAGCTGAACTAAGTCAACAACACATGGCAGAGATGCAAAAGATACGTGATGAATTCGATGCCAAGTTTCAACAGACTTTGATGATGATGGGTACGAGCGGATTCCAGATGCCCCGAGTATCTGAACCTTCCCAGGTAATAATCACACATCTTTTTAAATCTTCTAAAGATTCATTTGATCCATTTAAACTTATTTAATGTTTCTTAACTAATTTCATATTATGTTTCAGGGTTCACCTGTGATAAAAAGCGGAAAGGGCAGTAATAATCAGACACAGCCACTGACAGTGTCTGACCCTGACCCTAGCCCTGACCCTGTCGAAGACAATGGGATGCCGTGTTCTCTCTATGTGGATTATGAAAATTCACCTGTTCATGTTGCTAGTGGTCGAGCATTCATGGGCACAACGATTCACGGCAACAAAATTCCGAGCAATCAAGCAAGGGTGACAGTGGAGAGGATTGTTCGTGGTCAGGGGGTACACCAGTGCCTAATCCTACTGATGAGGTTCGACTCTTGGCCCAAGCTAAAGGACATTTCATTTTGTGGCCAAAGAGACTTATTACAAAGCCAATAGTGAAGAAGGCGGCAGCAAAGAAGGCCACAACGAGCGCATCATCTGATCCTGTACTCTTGCCTCTTCCTAGTGATGTTGCGCTTATGTATTCCAGTTTGGAGGTTCTTCATTCCATGGTGCCAAACATGGATAAGCCTGTGACTTTCAAGATGCCGTTGGGGGTTGTGGGTTCAGATATAACATACGACTTCACCATTGACAAGAGGGACCTCGTTCAGTTCCTCAACTTTGAGGAGCTTGATATAGCCTTCATGCAGCTTGCTATTTTGTAAGTTACAATATCATTTTCTTATTACATATTATACTTCATGCATGTCCTAATGTTTTTTACTTGAACAACAGGCATTTTAATCAAATCTGTCGAAACGGAGGACTTGAAAGAACATATGGCTTTATGTGTCCTCAAAGGGTGCAGAAAGAATTTAATACTGTGGAAGCAAGGTCAATCTACATTATGACCGCAATGAGTCAGACCAAAAAGCAATATATTTTGCACCTTACGTGGAAGGGTAAGTGTATTATTGTATTTGAGATATACAAGTTGTATGTGTCGGGTTATAATTAACATGGTTTGCCTTTTGCAGTTATCATTGGACTCTAATTGTTTGTGCCCCTTTTGACAACAAAGTTTACTGGTTCGATTCACTCTGTGGAAGTCCATCCGAAGAAACCAAAGATGTCATCGACACGTTAGTTTTTATTTATATATTTATTACTTGTGAAGTTTATACAAGCATGCTCTAATATCATTTTCTCTTATAATGTTGATAGGGCTTTTCATAGTTTTAATGTCGTGGCGATTAAACAAATAGACAAGCACCAACATGGATTCTTCCACAGGTATATGTTGTTTTGAACTAACTTTTAAACATTTTTTGATGAATTAAAGTTAATGTTTATAATCAATAATGTCTAATATTCAATTTTATATCTTATTTTTTAGTACCGTTGTCAACAAGGACATGTTGAGTGTGGATATTATGTCATCCGCTACATGAATGACATAATTGAGACAGGAACGACTGAGAAATTAGACGAGGTAAAGATGAGTTACGTTGCATGACGTTCTTCAATTTATTTCACATTTTTGACTAAGTTTACTATGTTATTTTTGATTAACAGATATTTCAAAATACTGCGCCATATCTCATGGATGACATCAACTTGATGAGGGACACTTTGTCAACAACATTGGTAGAAAAAATTGAAATTTAGCTTTCAAATAGATAGGTTATTTGTCAAAAAATTCATTGTTAGATGCTTTCTCTCGGTTCCCTCTTATATTGTTCATGATTTCCATTGTACAAAGAAGTAGTTACTTCTATTTCAGAATTGTTGGACCTAGCTAGCCAATACGTGTTCCTTGGTTACCACTTAGTTCTATTATATTGGCCGGTTTCCCTATTTTCGAATTGTGTAAAAAAAATTTCATTGCTGTATATTAACTAGCTAATTGATCTTGTTCTGCGTGATCTGCACTGCCTACATTTGTTTGGAGCTGTAAACTGCAGGGTGGTAAACACGAAAATTTCGCAGAATTTAAAAAAAAAAAAAAATTTAACGGCGGTTATACATATAACCGCCGTTAAAAACCCTTTTCCACGGCGGTCTATAGTTAACCGCCGTGGAAAGTGACTTTCCACGTCGCGGTTTATAGAACCGCCGTGGAAAGTCGACTTTCCACGGCGGTTAAAAACCGCCGTCTTTCCTTGCCTTTCAACGTCGCCTTTACAACTACGCCTTCAAAACCGCCGTTAAAAGCCACTTTTAACCGCCGTTAAAAGCCTTTTTTCTGGTAGTGGTAGATGAGACCCAAGCCATAAGATTAGGGTCCAAAATATAAAAATTAAATTAAGGTTGCTATCTATAATAAACCTTTTTATTTTTTGAGGGATAGTTTTACAGTTTTATGTTCATTTTTAAAAAAAAAAAAAACTGGATAACAAAGTGAGGCATATGTGGGGTTGAAAACGCAAAGATACAAAAGCACTCTCTGCA
>NW_021637928.1:0-30061 GCF_004799145.2 Neltuma alba | reverse complement strand
CTGCGACAATCAATTTGACAATGAAGATGTTAAGCACTTTGATATTACTCAAGTTAAAGGTTACTGGAGGCAGAAATTCTCAGATACATTATACCCCTTCTGACGCAAAATCTAATGGAAGTTCTCCGCAATCTGATGACAAACTGGAAGAAGAGGACCTCCAGTTTACAACCGGAATTAGACCTAAGAAGAGGCTGCGCTGGGCAAAAGTTGATGGTGAAGGAGCTATTGAAACGGGATGTCTGAATGATAGTGGAAATGAAACTAAAAGAAAGGTTGGAAACAATTCCTTAAGACCTGTTGGCTCCACAGCCAGCAAAGAGGCAAAAGAAAACGCTTTACAATACTTAGCAGTAGGTTCTCAGGTTGAAATCCTCTCTCAGGACAGTGGCATCAGAGGCTGTTGGTTTAGAGCTTCGATCATAAAGAAGCACAAAAACAGGTGAAGTTGCGTATCAAGACATTCAGGATGCAGCTGATGAAGCTAGGAAGCTTGAGTATCTTCCATGACCATTGACTTCATATAATTTTGTAAGAATAACTGTTTGGTTGCGTTGAGTTTAACTTTTTTTATTTTTCCTCTTTGTTCCTTTATCATTCAGGAATGGGTTTCAGCTTCCAGAATTGCAGCGCGTGACCACTTGGATCTCCGCTTGAATGGACGGACTACAATTCGACCTGCTCCTCAGTCTAGTCTGTGCAAATTTTCTGGGGTGGTTAATGTTGGTTCTATTGTGGATGTCTGGAGGCATGATGGTTGGTGGGAAGGCATCGTTGTTCAGAAGGAGTCTGAAGCTACGTGTCATGTTTATTTCCCAGGTACAGCTAACATTTTTTCACTTGTTATCTCTCATCAATTGTCATTAATCTTAGTTCCCCGTAACCACCTTTTGTATTGTTGGTGCTATTCTTTTAACTTTTCTTCATTGTCACATTGTTGCAGGGGAGAAGTTTGTATTAATATTGGGATCTGGTGAGTTAAGGCGGGCTCAGGAATGGACAGGGAGTGGGTGGGTGCGAGTAAGGGAAAGGCCTGACCTTGTAAGTTCTATATTATCCAGCTTAAAAACATCACAAGATCCCAGCAAATCTGCTGCAGCCGCATGTGCCGGAGATGCTGTGCTTTCAAAGCAAAGGGTGAATAATACTAGCCTGAATCCTGAAAGTGATAAATCAAGAAAGCCGGAGCTGATTCCAGACCTTTCAAAGGATGATCTTCTTTCTCAGTTAAGATGGAAGTCATCTAGGAAGAGGGGCCGCAGCAGCAGCAGCGGATCAGGTCGAAACAACTGCAGAAAGTCCCCGGATTCCTCAGATCCCCATGCTTCGGACAGTTATATGATCGCAGCATCCTTGAAAGTGGTTGATCATGATGACTGCAAATACGGCAGGGGCGATCAAGCCATTTTCAGCTCTTCAGTGGTGCCCTCTTTAACTAACTTGGTCATGTGTAGGTGACTTGTGATTTTTATGCACTAGTTTGTTTAGTTAGTCTCCTTGGTTTCCCCCTCCTTTTCACCCTTCGAGAAGTACATACATAATACATACCCTCCTCTGCATCTGTTCGATGCATGTCTGCTCTTTACATGTTAGGTTGAGCTTTTGTTATTTATTTTGGGTAATCTTTTGGCATCGAAGCTTCAGTTGATTTTGGTGCTTGTATGGAATGTGGAAGCCCGAGGGAGGCAAGGATGATGCCTTGGAAGTTTTGGCCCAGAGTTTTAGGCGTAGTGGAATAACCGTGGTTGTATGAGAGTGACTTAGGTTTTGATATGCTGCAGTGCAATTTGTTTCCTAACCATATCTAATAACAACAACAGAGACATTGCCCCTTGTATTTTGTTTCTCTTCCTTCGTATTTATATTCTTAAGTTCTTTCGTCCCCCCCCCCCGGGGGGGAATTTTCATTTCAGTTCTATATATTTGCCACTCAATCCCAATTGTAATCTATTATCAAGATGTGGATTACAGAATACCGTTGACTCTGTATTTGCTGGAAAATCTCGGTTAAGTGAGAGTATGAGTGCGTCTTTGACGAGAGATTCTTGAATTGAGAATATTATGTGTTTTTCTCAGTTTGTGAACATTATCCTCATACCTTTTTCATTTTATGTGATGCGTATATTTTTATTTTGTATTTTAATTCAATTTATAATTTATTTTTTATAAACTTTCCTCAAATATTTTGATTGTCTTCTTTTCTTACTAAAAGAATTTTAAAAATTAGATAATTTGACCAGTTAACATCCATACGGACTTACGGAGATTTTGGCTTTTGGTTCAATCTCGTAAATGAATGAAATGGCTATTTTGCCCCCATTTTTTGTTTTCAGAATCTTCTCTCCCCCCCCCCCCCCCATCCATAATGCGGTGTCTTTAATTGGTTATATTTGAGGAAATAAACATTCAGCAATAAACTAATTGAGGGGTTTATATGCACGCGCTTGTGATCTCTTCATTTGGAGCGTGTAATTATTTTGATATAAGTCAGCATATAATTTTTTTCATATACTTATGCTGATTTTATAAATTATGATGTTTTTGAAAGTTTTAATCGTCATTCCAAACAAACCGCAAACCTCAAATGAAAACAGATCGTCAAATGGTGCAGTGGAAAAAAAAATTCTAGATTTTGTTAATGATTATACTCAGACTCATTTTTTTAGAATTTTTTTTTAAAAAAATTGCTACATGACAATAAAACGCAATATTTATATGTTAGTAATTAAAAATGCCTTCAGCATTCGTCACCAGTCATATATCTTTATAAATCATTAATATCGATATCATGAATGTATTTATAGAAGTTACAAGAAGCCACACGATTTAGAAGCCACACATAGTATGACTCATCTATATATAATTATATATAAATACATATGCCCTTCTAGTTGCAAAAAAATTATAAGATGAACATGAAAATTAACAAAGACTCGTCAAATAGTCAATGTAAGAGGCTACGCAAGTAGAGGGCGGTTGGTATTTGACTAAATTACAGGAAAAAAAAAAATACTACCTCCGGTTCTAATTATAAGAGCTAGTTGACTAATTTAAGGAGATTAAAGAAGTAAGTTGAGTTAGTTATTTATCCTAAATATGTGTTGTCTTTCCTAAAATATCCTTGTTAGTCAAGTGTATTGGCTAGAACTATCATTGTTAGAAGGATTACTTTGAAAAGAATAAATATGAGAGAAAAAGTAGATTGAGGTTTTATATTTAGGACCAAAATAAGCGTTAAACAAGATTTTATATTAAAGACCGGAGATAGTATAAGATGATCATCATGAGGTGTACATCAAAGGGGTAGAGTTTGATTAGTATGCATAGGATTACGACTGGAGCGATAAAAGTGGAATATTTTTATTTGCCAATAATAAAAGTGGAATATTAATGCCAAAAAATGACCCCAACGAAAATAAGCCAAAGAAATTAAAGAGCTTTTATGTTTGACTTGTGTCCCTCCGGAAGGAGCTGTTAATCTCCAGCTTGGATCCACTACGTACGTCATATGTTTATCATCTTCTAACGGATACATATCTCTCTCTCCTCCCTATTCATTTTTCCCCTACTTTGTCTTTCGTATAGAGAGTAAATTTGCTTTATACACAAAAGATAACTTCTAATTACTTGCTCAAGAAATGTGAACAATGACATGTACTGAAAAATGAGGCTTACCAACTCTTCATATTGCTACTTTAATATTTTATATTTTTATTTGATGGTTGGATTCTGCACACCAAATACATTTTCTTAAATCTATTTTCCCACGTTAATTAACGATTCTCTTTGTTTAATTTTTTTTTTTATAGTGACCAAGTCAAATCAAGCCAAAAAAAAAAGATCCTTTTTAGCAGAGCGTAAAAACAAAAGTCATTTTGTTGAAAAGAATACACTAGTCTATTATCTCAATTATCCTATTTTTCCTGTATGGGGACCCATGTGAGTGAGCCCCACTCGTTTATTTCTCACTTTCTCTACAAAACGGGAATCCATTCTCACAAAGAGGTAGATGCTTGGCTTTTTGCGGCTAATCTGAAGCTGCAATGTAAAAGTTTCCTCCATTAACTTAGTTAACTTAAATACATTAATAACTTCAGTAATTCTAATGCCTGATCTGAGAAGCAACCTCGGAAGGGAATCATTCTTGTGTTGAAAAAGTCCCAAATTAACTCAAGCAAGCACTTTGTGGGGTTGCAATTAAATAAAGAACCATCCTTTTCAACTTAGGCGCAGACCCATCTTTCACTTTACCAACTCTCCTCCTCCTGAAGCTACTGCAAGAAGCTTTCATGGAGATGGGATTGCCCTATCAGTACAGAAGAACCTAGCTGTTTATCCATCGTTTTCTTCGTCATGGGATTGGATGAACTTGGCATCTTAATAAAGTTATCATAAAGTGAGGCCTCTTTTCTGGTGGTTGTGTACGGATTCTCTTTTTTACAGGTATGGATTTTGACGACGGACCTGAGAAGCAAGAAGATGAAGTTAGTACTATAAAAATCTCAAATGGGTTTTCTATTTCTCGAGCTACCTTGGCTTCTATGGAGTCCTTGTCTCTGCCAATAGTACGTTCTGTTTCTTACTTGTTCTTTTTTCTGATGATCAGATATTTCTGGGTCTGTGTGTGATTTGGAGGTTGAAGAAGATGATGATGATGATGGGTTTGGATTTTTCTGGTGAAAAAAACAGGTTCAGGAGGTTGTTGTTTTTGCTGATATGCAATGTAAGAACTGCCAGAAGAGAGTTTCTGACATTATCACCAAAATGAACGGTACATTCACTTCCTTTTTTTCTTTGGTTACATATCACCTTCCAGTTTCGATTTACTGATTTGGTTCAGAATTTAGTATCAGAGGATTAGCATTTTCAGATTTTGTTGCAACCATTTCTCTGTTACATTCAAACTGGTTAAGTCAATATAATATCCTCTGGGTTTTGCCCAGAACTAAATCTCATTGCTGGGAAATTTCAGGAATATACTAAAACATCAGTTTCAATTAATTTATTTGTTACGTATATGATTGGTTTTGAAGGCTCAAAGAAACATTTTTTTTGAAGTATTATGGGTAATGAGAATGTCTTTTAAGTCACATAAAACTTAACCTGTTCTTGAAATAACCTAAAGAGGAAGGGAAGTAGAGAACAGTTCAAACCATGTGATTCTTATTACTTGCCACCATTAAATAGGCTGGCAATGGCTTAGGTTTTGGAATAATATGTTAATTTATGATTGTAATTATAATTATTATCTTCTGATCCATTCAGATATTCTCTTGTCTTTTTAACTCATTCTACCAAATATGCCAAAAGTTTCAGTGCCAAAAAAAATATCCTTTGTCACTTTCTAATGACTTTGAGCCTCCTCTTAGTTTATAAGTAGCTGGCTTGCATCTTATTTGTCCTATAGAATCACAAGAAACAACAAATACCGTCAGAAAGTTTGTTTGTTTTTTTTATCACCAAATTAAAGGAGATCTTTTTGTCTTATAAGATTGGAGTTAGTTTTGTTAATTAGTACAGTTATATTAATGAAATTAGCTGGCCTGTCAAGTGTTAACTATTAAAGAATTTAAATGTCGATATTACTATATTAGTGTTATGCGTTGCAAATCAATCACCTATCTCAATGTCTCAATAATTCCCTAGGAAAATACCTGAGGTTGTCATTTTGGGTTTGGTGAATATATATCTATATTTATAGGGACTAAATTTACGTAATTAAATTTATATACTTTCATAGGCATTGAAAAAAAAAATTAAAAAGTCAACTAATTTAGAGCTGAAACATTTAAAAATTTCATTTTTTTTGGGGAAAAAAATTATCCAATCACTTAATGCAGAGATTGAATTCTTTTCTCATCTTTATGCTCATGAGAATGCTTATCTCTTATTGGTACCGATCTAGATTTTTTAAAATATAGTTTACATAATTAAATTTATATAAGATAAATGTTATATAGTCTTATGATAGATGATTTTATGATGAGAGTGATATTCGATTCTAAAACAAGCCAAAATCTTGGATGAAATGGATCAGCAGAGACAGAATCATTGGAAGTGAACGTGTTGGAAAAGAAGGTGACTCTTACTTTCAGATTGCCCACTGTTGCTGAAGTGATGCGCCACCGCCAATTAGCTCCGATCACTCGCTCCCCTTTCCCTAAAGCTGCCCTTATCAAACGCTTATTTCGCTCTCTTCACGTCCTTCACTAGTTCTTATCTGGATCTGAATTGTTCATCTCGGATCTGGATCCGACTCTTGTTATTATCTCAAGATTACGGGTCATTTTTACTTGAAAAGTATTTACGAAGAAGTTGTGGGTATTTGAAAATTTTTGTTGTCTCAACGTTGTTTTGAAAATGTTTTCTTTAACACCTATGAGGTTATATGGAGTCATAAAATTTTTTTCGAATACTCACAGTCCTACTATAAATACTTTTAGCACAAAAATGACTCTTAAGCTTTTGATCATATCAATATTTTACATGATTTTGCCTTGTATAGAATAAGTGCTTGAAGAAAAATGTAAAATCTCTCTTTTTCATGTAATTTTTTTTTTTCAACTTTTAAGGCCTTTTACATATTTTTTTTTCTGGCAGAAAAATTAAAGTGAACAGTGGCAAATCACACAAGGGGAAGAAAAAAAAGGCATTTCTTTAGTTTTTTATCCATCACATCGTTGTGATTCCCTACCCTCCCACAATCACGCTCTCTAGTGGTGGGATTAGAATTATGAGGTCTACTAAGTGAATGGACCCAAGTGTTCTAATGATTGAGGAATCTTTCATATTCTCGGTTTTCTTAATCTTTTTTATGTCTTACAATTTTTTGATGTGGAACATTAGTTTCAGAATCTTTTGACGTTAGAGATCCTAATCAAGTCTCGCGGCTTTATTAATTTGGAGCTACTAAGCTGCAGAGGTTAATCTTTTTCTTTTTTTTTTTTTTTGGGAAGATTCTTACATCTAGATGGGATTAAATATTGAGTTGGCTGCGTTAAATGACCTGTCCAGGAGACTATTAAAAAAAAAAGTTATATTTTAATTTTAGCCAAGAGGTTCTAAAGATATATTTACCATGCTGCTGCCACAAGCTAAAACGTGATATTTGGCTTTTTTTGAGGGGGAACAATCCCTGAGTTGTCCTTCATTAATGCCTTCTAGCTACACATGGATGAGCCATGAGAAGTGAAGTTCTAATTAAATGTTACTCCTCTGATCTCTAATATAAAATTATTCAACTAATTTGATTAGATTAAGAAAGTTAGATAAGTTAATTAATTATAAGAAATATAACATGCTCTTCCTAAAATACTACTCCTCCGGTCCTTAATATAGGACCCAATTTTTAAGTTGGTTTTGGTCCTAAATATAAGACCCATTTCTCATATTTATCAATTTTCTCTAAATTACCCCTATGGATACCCCTCAACCATAGTCAAGTAGAAGAGGAAGATGAGGTATTAAGAAAGATGATTATGGTGTTTTAGGAAAAATGTGTTATTTTTCTTATAATTAACTAACTTACCTAACTTTCTTAATCTAATCAAATTAGTTAAATGGGTCTTATATTAAGGACCGGAGGAGTATAATCATCTTTCTTAATATCCTCCCTCTCTTGCTTATTTGCTTATGGTTGAGGGAGTATCACAGGGTAATTTAGAAAAAATTGATAAATATGAGAAATAAATCTTATATTTATGACTAAAATTAACTTAACAATTAGGTTCTATATTAAGAACATGAGGAGTATATTACTTATCAACAAGGCTTATCTATTGGCCAAAAAACAATGAGACCTAGACCCAAAAAAATGGATTTAAAAAAAAAATTTCCACCAAAAAATGACGGCAAAACAAGCCCTATTGATCCAAACATAGTATTCCTTCTGATCCTGGACTATTTAGATACTTACTTTATTCTAATTTAAAATTTAAATTCACTTTGTCTGCTATTTCTGTTAACTGTACATATTAAACAAATTTTCATTATGAGATGATGTTAATGCAAATTATTAAAGAAGGTAATTTAAAGAAATTAGTAAATAATTTAACTAATTTTATTAATTTTTATAAATGAGTGATCTAATTCTCATATTAAAAACTAAAGGGAGTATATGCCAAGTTTTGAAAATAAGGATGCTTTTCAAAGTTGAGTTGGGCAATTCAAGCCATGTATATGAAGGAATGCAGGATTCCTTATATTAAGCTTTAAAATGAAGTGAAGGATCATGAATAAGACCTGTAAATCAACAACTTCCTCTTGCTATTGTCCAAGCAGAATCAGATTCGGATTCCATATTGACAAAAACAAGAAAATCTTCATTGCTTTGGAGCAACCTGAAACGACATTCTTATTCCTAAACCGCACAAAATTGCCATTTCAAAAGCAAAACCTAATTATCAGTGGCCTGGTTGACTGCTTCTATCAAATCTAACTCCATCGCAGAAAAAGTTCACTTATTTTTTCTTCTTCTTGTTTTTTTTTTTTGGGTCAATGTCAATTAGAAGATTAGTTTTTTTCCCCCACTATCCTTAGGATTGCACTAAACTATTTGAAGCAGACCTTCGCTCCATTTTGTGTGGAGAATTGATCTTAGTTATTGAAATATTTTAGATTTAGATTTGCATTGTAAGAAGCATGAGTAGCAAATTTTAGCATCAAGTGTAACTTCTGACTAAGATCTTAGATAGACTAACAAGGTGTTTCTTCTTCCAAACACTCTAGTATTTTGAAGAGCTGTTTGCCAGAATAAATAATTAAAGGGTTTCGGGCATACTTGAAGAGTAGATCAAATTCAGATAGCCACGCAGAGGTCTGGTTACTTTGGTAAACTCAGATCTGTTGTCTCACAATAAATGCATACAGGGAGAGATAGTTACTGAAGGGAGGAGGCCAACTGAGAGAGGGAGGAGAGGAATATGTGCCGCAGTTTTTCTTATTGCAATAAGAAAAAAAACTACCTTCATATACCCCACTCATGTTAACCATTCCCTCCAATTTTCAGTTTAAACAAAAAAAAAAAGAAAATGACAATTCCCAATCCGAATGTCCTGTTATTTGCACTAGAGTCTCAAAATTAATGGGTTTGATCTAATCCATCAAAGGTGGATTAGCCCATTTTCATACAATAATGTTGCCAGCCGGCAAGGCCAAGTACATGCTTCGTCTGAGCGGAGGAAACCATAGCCGACTTTACTCATAATTGAAATCAAACTGCGATGCATCGAAGAACTTCATTTGAAGACTCTCCGACAACAACTTTGACACCATCTGAGTTATGCAGCTTGCTGTTGTTGCTAGAAATGATTAACTAAATTGTGAAGTTAGAGCGTAGAGTCACCACAAATATTTTAGAACTATTTTTAACCTCAATATTTATATCTACTCTTTTGGATTTAAATTTTTCTTAGCTCTCAATTCATCAAAATTATCCAAAAAATTGATTTAACGATAACTAATAGGAACATACGCATGAGCAATAGATATAACTGAAAAAATAAAATAAAAAATATTCATAAATAAAAAATATAAAAAAAGGAAATAAATTAGGGGCTTATTTGGTTATGTTTTCTGTTTTTTTTTTGTCTTCAAAACAATTTTATGAAACTGTTTTTTAAAACAAGTTTTGAGGAAAAAAACATGTTTAGATGATTCTCTGACAATTGTTTGGATGATTGTTCTTAAAAATTATTTAGCCGCATCTCTGGAAACACATAATTGAAAGAATCATATATCACACTGTGGTATAATCACCAATTATGATTAAAAAAAATCAAAATAAATTAAGGAAATTGAGGAAAAAAACTGAAAAATGAACTCAGCCTCAGAACTCTAAAATTTCGTACATTGACTTCCCCACTCTCGAAATATGTGAGGTAATGTTTGGTTGTTTTTTTTTTTTTTTTTAACCGAAGGAGGTAGAGGTGAACTTCCTCTAGCCATTTTTTGGAAGGAAGGGGAGAGAAAAAATATTTGTTGACATATTATTCTTATTTATTTTAAAAATCATAAAAAATATCTAATATTAAAAAAAGTGTGCATTATCTTCCTCTTTCCTATAATAAAACAAAATTTGATTACTTAATAAAATGATAAAAAATAAAAATAAATGTTTTATTGATATATTAATTCCTCAAAAAGTATTATATATAAGTTGTAAGTATTCGTATTCTTAAAATCAGTATTAGGTGAGTGACAAGGGTGCTGAGGGGCCTGATAGTTCTTATTAGGCTCCAAAGGAATGTTCGAAAGAGGTGTGGAATTTGAAAGTACCTCTTAAAGTTGCTCATTTTATGTGGAGAGCTGTAAGTGAGACTTTGGCAAGTAGAGAAGCACTTTTCAAAAGAAAATGCTCAAATTCACCATGTTGTGACATTTGAACATTTGCTATTTTTTTGTCCTTGGGCAAAACAGGTTTGCTTTGGCCGTCCATTGACTTTGAGGCTTGAGGAGAGAGGAATGTGTAGGGTGGATAAATGGTTAGTAGATTGGTTGGACTGCAAGGAGAGACCAGATACCTATGGCTTAGCTCTTTTTGCCACAATTTGTTGGGAAATATGGAAGTCTAGGTGCCAGTGTGTGTCTGAAAGGAAGGAGATGGATGCTTATGAATGTGTGTTAGGAGAATTGGACATATACACAAGAGGCCCAATAATAAGTCTAAGCCCAAGCCCATAACATATTAATATTAATCTGTGCATCTGTATTGTAATTGTACACGTGTAAAGTTTATCCCTATTCTAGGGTTTCACTGACCCTCTATTTATTGCTGTCTCCTGTACACAATCAGTGAGCTGAATACAATATACATTTTTACAAATCCCTAGAACTTTGTCTTGGTATCAGAGCAAGCAGGCTCGCCGCCATGTCTGATTCATTGAATGAAGCTTCATGTGGTTCCCAACTCACCACGCCAGAAACCAACAACAGTGGGTCCAGCTCTGGTCTTTCTGCTTCTTTCCTTGCTAGGCTCACCGAAAAATCCAGCCCTCTCTCTCAAGGGTGTTCTGTCAAGTTGGACAGAACAAATTACTCAGTCTGGCTTACGCATGTTTTGCCAATCATCAAAGGCTACAAGCTTGAGGGCTTCATTAATGGCACCAAGCCGTGTCCGCCACAATTTATCACAGAAAATAATGTTTCTAAGCTGAACCCAGCTTTCGAAGATTGGGAGTCTGCTGACCAGTTGCTGTTCGGCTGGCTCTTGAATACTATGACCCTGGATATTTCCTCTGAAATGACTGGTGTATCCACCTCTACCGGTCTCTAGAATGCTGCAAAGCTGCTTGCTGGAGCGCAGATGAAGTCGCGTCTGCTTATGCTGAGGTCTGAACTGCAACGCACCAGAAAAGGGAACATGAAAATGGCAGAATATTTGACCAAACTGAAAAGCATTGCTGATCAACTGAAACTTGCAGGGAGTCCTATCTCCATACCTGATCTTATTATTCAGGCACTTGCTGGCCTTGATGCAGATTATAATGCTGTGGTGGTCCAACTGTCAAATCAAGCTGATGAAATTACTTGGATTGAGCTCCAAGGCTCTCTGCTCACCTTTGAGAGTCGACTGGAACAGCTCAACCAGATAGCAAACCTGTCACTAAACAACAATTATGTCAATTTCACTCAAACAGACAGTGGGTCCAACTATCGTAACAACTGGCGTGGAGGTAGAAACAATAGAGGCCGCCGTGGTAGAGGAAGAAACTACAGAGGAGGACGTGGTTTCTTTGGTAACGATAGCAACAACCATGAAAAACCTAGATGTCAACTGTGTCGCAGGCTGGGTCATGTTGTTGAAGACTGTTTCTATAGATATGATAAATCCTTTCGTCCTGGTTCAGGTAATAGGAGACAGAATGATGGTTCCAGAAACAATGACTATTCTGAATTTGACAGCGCTTACTGGGCTACACCTGAGACTGTGAATGATGATGCTTGGTATCTAGACAGTGGTGCCACAAGCCATGTGACAAATGATCCAAACAAGCTTGACAAAGTGACTGAAACGAGTGGTAAGATTAATGTGATTGTAGGTGATGGTTTTAAACTAGGGGTAAAGAAAATTGGTGATTCCATCATACAGAATGTGCCTGATCAGAAAATTAAACTTAAAAGAATTCTATATGCTCCTAACATTAAGAAGAATCTGCTAAGTGTTTACAAAGTAGCCTGTGACAATCATGCTGATGTGGTTTTTAATGCTAATGGTGTCTTTGTGAAGGATCAGCAAACAGGGAAAACAATGCTGGAAGGAACTCCAAATAGAAGTGGCATGTTTCGAGTGCATGAACAGAAAACAGATGGCAATACTAATATAGTTTTTGTTGCTGAAGAAACTGGTGACCCAGTACGTAGGAATAGAATTTTTAGTAAAAATTTCTGGCATTGTAGACTTGGGCATCCAAGCTCAAAAATATTGAATCAAATTATTGGTGATTGTAATTTGAAGACTATTTCTAGTAATGAAAATGAGCTTCTGTTCTGTGAATCTTGCAAGTTTGGTAAAATGCACTCACTACCCTTTAAAGTCTCCCTGTCACGAGCATCTAAACCACTAGAGCTGATACATACAGACCTATGGGGCCCGTCTCCACTTGGCTCTATGAATGGTTATAGATACTACATATTATTTCTGGATGACTATAGCAGGTATTCTTGGATTTTTCCACTCAAAACTAAAGATGAAGCACTGTCAATGTTTATTCAGTTCAAAAAGCTTGCTGAAAAACAGTTGAATGCAGTATTAAAACAGTTCAGAGTGACTGGGGTGGTGAATACAGGAGTTTCAGTAAGTTGCTAAGTGATTCTGGGATTCATTTTCGTCATTCATGTCCTCATACCTCTCCTCAAAATGGGAGAGCTGAAAGAAAACATAGACATATTGTAGAAATTGGACTCACTCTGCTGGCTCAAGCTAAAATGCCTCTTTTTTACTGGTGGGAAGCTTTTCATACAGCTACTGAACTTATTAATAGACTGCCTACTGCCGTAATTGGAGGAGCCTCACCATTTCTAAGACTGTATGGTAAATATCCTGATTATGAGGCTCTAAGGATTTTTGGTTCTGCATGTTATCCCTGTCTACGGCCCTATAATGACCATAAGCTACAGTTTCGAACGGTGAAGTGTGTCTTTATTGGCTACAGCAATGCACATAAGGGTTATAAATGTTTAAGCCCTACTGGAAGAATCTACATATCTAGACATGTGGTATTTAATGAAAATGACTTTCCCTTTGCTGCAGGATTCATTAACAAAAGAAACATACCTGAAGAGATTGTTCAACCAGAGGTTTTCTTTAAACCTTTTCTTTCGGCATTGCCTTCTTCCTGTCCAAGTGAACCAACTTGTTCTGAAGACTCTCCAGCTCCTAGTGCTAGCAGTGACTCTTTTCTTCAAGCTGCACAAACAGTACCCCATCAGCAAAACAACACCACTCTGCCATCATCTAATGAAACTTTACAGGACAGTGAGAGTGTCAACCCAAATGATGTTGTTCAAGAAGCAGAACCACAGTCAGAACAACGTTCTACTACACCAATTCAGCATCATATGATCACAAGAAGCAAAGCAGGTATTCATAAACCGAAAATTCCCTACATTGGTGCTGTTACAACTGATCTTAAGTCTGAAATAGAACCTAGTAATGCTACAGAGGCATTGAAATCACACCTTTGGAGAAAGGCCATGCTTGATGAGTATAATGCTCTCATTAGAAACCAAACCTGGGTACTTGTTCCTTTCAATGGCAGCAGAAAATTAATTGACTGCAAATGGGTGTTCAAGCTCAAAACTAGTGCCGATGGTCAGATCCATAAACCCAAGGCTAGACTTGTAGCAAAGGGGTTTCAACAGCGCCCTGGAATTGATTTTGATGAAACCTTTAGCCCTGTTCTAAAGACCTCCACACTTAGATTCATTCTCTCACTTGCGGTCATTTTTGGATGGCACATAAGGCAGCTAGATATTAATAATGCATTCCTAAATGGTGATCTACAGGATTTTGTGCTTATGAAACAGCCTGAAGGTTTTGTGTCCAAGATTTATCCTGATCACGTGTGCTTGTTAAAGAAAGCTCTATATGGACTTAAACAGGCTCCTAGAGCTTGGTTTGAAAAATTGAGAGTCACTCTGTTAAGCTGGGGTTTTGTCCACTCTAAATCTGATACTTCATTATTCTTCATAAGACATAAAGAGTTTGTTCTCTTTGTTCTAATCTATGTAGATGACATAATTATCACTGGCAATTCCTCAAAAATGTTGAGTGAGTTCATCAAGCAACTGAATTCTTGCTTTGCTCTCAAGGATCTCGGTCAACTACATCACTTCCTTGGAATAGAAGCCTATCGCGATGAAACAGGGCTATACCTTAAGCAGGAAAAATACATCCTTAATCTCCTAACAAGGTTCGGAATGGATAGATCATCTCCGGTTCCTACTCCTATGGTGACAAACCGGTATTTCTCCAAAGATGATGGCATGGCTCTACCTAACCCAACAAGATACAGACAAGCCATCGGAGCTCTACAATATTTGACCAACACGAGACCAGACATTCTGTTTGCCGTAAATAAACTTAGTCAGTTCCTAACTTGTCCCTCCGATGTCCACTGGCAAGCTTTAAAACGAGTTTTTCGATATCTAAAAGGAACACCAGATCTTGCTTTACACATTAAACCGAGTACTCACCTCATCCTTCAGGGCTTCTCCGACGCTGATTGGGCTGTCTGTCCCGACGACCGCCGATCGATGGGGGGGTACTGTGTCTTTCTCGGCGATTCACTGATTTCTTGGTCTGCTAAGAAGCAGAATGTCGTCTCTCGTTCTAGCTCCGAGTCAGAATACCGTGCTCTAGCAAACCTTGCTGCAGAGCTTGCTTGGATCCAGTCATTGGTTGGAGAGCTAGGAGCCCGACTCAAATGTTCTCCGGTTGCGTGGTGTGATAATCTCAGTGCTGCCGCCTTGGCCTGAAACCCAGTCTACCATGCCAGATCTAAACATATCGAGCTTGATGTCCATTTCGTCAGGGATAGAGTACTTGCTCGCCAGCTATCAGTCAGATATGTACCCTCATCCGAACAAGTTGCTGATATTTTCACAAAGGCTTTGACTCATTCCAAGTTCTGGACTTTTCGAGACAAACTTGGCCTCATTCGGTCACCGAGCCCAAGTTTGAGGGGGGATGTTAGGAGAATTGGACATATACACAAGAGGCCCAATAATAAGTCTAAGCCCAAGCCCATAACATATTAATATTAATCTGTGCATCTGTATTGTAATTGTACACGTGTAAAGTTTATCCCTATTCTAGGGTTTCACTGACCCTCTATTTATTGCTGTCTCCTGTACACAATCAGTGAGCTGAATACAATATACATTTTTACAAATCCCTAGAACTTTGTCTATGTGTGGGGAGAACAATGAGGCTGGTACGTGACTTCTGGGAGGCTGATGCTAAGAGAAATAAGAGATGTGTATCAGATGGGGTTGTGGTAAGGAAGCTGAGCTGAGTTATGCCTGAGAAGAATACTACTACCTCTGATCCTAATTATAAAAGCTAGTTGACTAATTTGAGGAGATTAAGGAAGTAAGTTGAGTTAGTTATTTGTTCTAAATAGGTGTTGTCTTTCCTAAAATATCCTTGCTAATTAAGTGTATTGACTAGAACTATCATTGTTAGAAGGACTACTTTGAAAAAAAAAATATAAACATAAGAGATAAAGTGGATTAAAGTCTTATATTTAAGATCAAAATAAAATTCAAACAGGATCTTATATTAAGAACCGGAAGTAGTATTAAATTGAATATTGATACCGCTTTTAGTAAAAAGAGAGGAAGGGCTTCTATGGTAATGGTTGCAAGGAATGATGAAGGTAGTTTTATTGGTGGTTTTGGGAAGGAGGTAGTAGCAGATTCTGCGTTCATGGCAGAAAGCATGGCTTTGCTTGAGGCCTTAAATTGCTTTGATGAGTTTAGCAATGGGAAAGTAGTGGTGGAGACTGACTGTGAAATGTTATTTGACAAGCTACAGAAAAAGGAAATGAAAAGATGTGTTGGGGCTGTGAGGATATTCTGCACAAGTGTCTCTCTTTGCTAAAGGATAGGCAAAATGGGGTTTTGTCTTTAGTTGCAAGGAAAGGGAACAAGACTGGTGATCATTTGAGAAGAGTGGTACCGCAAAGTTGGCTCTGTGTACAGACTGGATTTAATGTACAGATTGGATGAGGAGGAGGGAAGGTCTGGAATTGGTTAATTGCTTTTAGATTGTTGTGTTGTTTTCTTTTTTCCTCTTCTTTCAGTTTTGTTGCCATTTAGTTGCCTTTTTTATTTTCTGTCGGTTCTGTGTTTATTTAGGCATCTTGCCTATCAGTTTTTTGTACTTGTTTTTGAAGGTTTAATAATATAGACTATTCAGCTAAAAAAAAAAGATTACGATAGTATAACTATTTTCATTTGGCAATTTAAAAATGGGAAAATGACATTGAGGTCCCATGCAACACAAAATACTACAAAAAGGTCCCAGGAAATTTGGTAATGATTCTGAAGTCCCAAAGGGACTTTAGTGCAATTTAGTGAATTGTAAAAAGACACCTCTGCCCCTGGTAAAATGCATCTAAATTAACTCAAACCTGTCCTGTTTTTCAGTCTGAAAATTAGAACTCTATACGCAGGAAGCAAGAGAGAAAAAACCCAAACTCCATTCTGCTTCTTCCCCCATTCCCATATGAAAATCTCATCCACTCTATTAATGTCAATCATTGGCAAAAATCGCTTGTGTTTTTGGTTTGGTGTGTGTTTGGTCATTCAAGTTGGGGTTTTATTATAGGTGGGTAGGGTGATTATGGGTGTTCTGTTTCTGGGTATATTGTGGGTGGATTGAAGGTGGGCTTGCTCTGTCTGGGCATGGTTCAGGGGGAACTGATGAGAAAGATGAAGGTTGGTGTGATTAGAAACCCTTACTGCGAAATAGGAAAATATGTTGTCAATAGGGCCGCGACAGTTGTCAATATAGCTCCTTGACTTGTCAATAGTAACAGCATTGTACAGATTTACATTAACTGATTTTTTAAATTTTTTACACAAAGCCATGACCTTCTGTACCCTTGACTCATTGGTAGAGGTCACAAAAAGAGGAAGAAGAGGCAACAAAGAAGGGTGAGTAGTTACATGAGACAAAAGAAAAAAAAAGCCACTTTGATCCTAGACAAATGATGGCAAAAGAATTTTTTCGTAAATAGAAGTGACATAATTTTTTGGTAGATGTCACAACACACACAAATAATTAGTTTAATACTGGATACATGCAACTATATGTTTTTTTAATGGGGTTATAAAATCGGTGTAATTACATGTATATGAAGTTGTAAATGAAAGTTAGCTGTGTATTACATTCTGATGCATAGTTGTTGTCATTATCCGCACCCTTCATTGTCAATACATGCTTCGTCACTTGTCACTCACTGCACCATCAGTTGTCAATTAATGTACTGATATAAATTTTAAAAAAAATATGATTTTTATTACATAATGTTATACAACGTCATACAATATCACTAATTCCTCAAAACTAATATATTTTTTATAATATGATATAGAATAGCTATTAAAAGTCAATCATCACTGATATGAAATCATAAAATCACTTGTCATAAACAACATATTCACTTGTTAATGGTTTCAGTGTAACTTGGCATGTTAGATTCTGCTGTCATTTCAATTGTCATTATTCGCACCCTACATTGTTATTAGACCTATTATAACTTGTCAATGGAGCATTGTAACTTGTCAATTAATTTGCTGATGTAAGTTGTCAACAATATGAATTCAAGTTACATAACCTGTTTTAGTATCATATGATATTTTTAATTACTCTGTCATATTATATTTTGATTATATTGTCATATATAATTATTATTAATGAAGTGTTAATGATGGCACTATGACTTGTCAATGGAAGCACTATGATTTATCAATGGTGGCACTATGACTTATCAATGGTAGCACACTGACTTGTCAATGGTAGCACTGTGACTTGTTGTTCACCGAATAACTTCTCGAAAGGTTTGGGCACTGCGGCGGATATGATTAGGTGCCCTGGTGCCTTACACAGAATGGCAACTCCTTGGGACAGATGGGGTGCCGCGACAGATATGGTCAGACGCCGCAGCGGATTATCAGTTGTCAATGGTGGCACTATAACTTGTCAATGGTGGCACTGTAACTTGCCAATAGAGTACTGTGACTTGTTAATGTAGGCACTGTCTCTTATCAATTGAACATAAATCTGAGTAACACCTTCTTCTTAATAATTATATTTTAATGCAAATATCACTTAACATTATAAATAAATGACACCTTCAGTTGTAAAAATTTTGAACATTAATTATTAATATTCACACATTCATTTGTTATAAAATTGTTATATCACTTGTTATTAACTTCTGTTATATTACTTGTTATTTTGGATAACTCAGGTTGTTAATTTCTACGCCGGATGCTGTTGAGCTATACACAACTGAGAATTTCAAAAGAAATGAGTCACTTTCTTTTCTAGCAATTGATGATATAATTTCCTTCAATTCTTCATAACTTGTGCCCTCCTTTATATTGTTGTTCTTACACTACCTCCCACATATCTCATATCATCTTCTCTATCATTTATAAACTTTCTCTCTATGTGAACAAAGCAAAATAGATGCTTTTCAGATGTACTCGCCATCAGTAATTTAAACCTGCATCAAGAATCATGCAACTGTCATTGACAAGTTAAGGAGCTACGTTGACAACTGTCGTGGCACACATTGACAACTATCACGGCCTGATTGACAACACAATATCCCATTTCGTGCTAAGAGTTTCTACCCACACTAACCTTCATCTTTTTCTTCCTTTGCTACTAAACTAACATCAGCACAGAGCAAAACCATTAACAAGTGAATTTGTTGTTCATGACAAGTGATTTTATGACTTCATATCAGTGATAATTGACTTTTAATAACTATTCTATATCACATTATAAAAAATGGATTAGTTTTGAGGAATTAGTGATATTGTATGACGTTGTATAACATTATGTAACGAAAATCATATTTTTTTAATTTATATCAGCACATTAATTGACAACTGATGGTGCAGTGAGTGACAAGTGACGAAGCATATATTGACAATAAAGAGTGCGGATAATGACAACTAACTATGCATCAGAATGTAATACACAGTTAACTTTCATTTACAACTTCATATACATGTAATTACACCGATTTTATAACCCCATTAAAAAAAACATATAGTTGCATGTATCCAGTATTAAACTAATTATTTGTGTGTGTTGTGACATCTACCAAAAAAATTTATGTCACTTCTATTTACGAAAAAATTCTTTTGCCATCATTTGTCTAGGATCAAAGTGGCTTTTTTTTTTTGTTTTTGCCTCATGTAACTACTCACCCTTCTTTGTTGCCTCTTCTTCCTCTTTTTGTGACCTCTACCAATGAGTCAAGGGTACAGAAGGTCATGGCCTTTGTGTAAAAAATTTAAAAAATCAGTTAATGTAAATCTGTACAATGCTGTTATTATTGACAAGTCAAGGAGCTATATTGACAACTGTCGCGGCCCTATTGACAACATATTTTCCTATTTCGCAGTAAGGGTTTCTAATCACACCAACCTTCATCTTTCTCATCAGTTCCCCCTAAACCATGCCCAGACAGAGCAAACCCACCTTCAATCCACCCACAATATACCCAGAAACAGAACACCCATAATCACCCTACCCACCTATAATAAAACCCCAACTTGAATGACCAAACACACACCAAACCAAAAACACAAGCGATTTTTTGCCAATGATTGACATTAATAGAGTGGATGAGATTTTCATATGGGAATGGGGGAAGAAGCAGAATGAAGTTTGGGTTTTTTCTCTCTTGCTTCCTGCGTACAGAGTGTTGATTTTCAGACTGAAAAAATAGGGCATTTCACCAGGGGCAGAGGCGTCATTTTGCAATTCACCAAATTGCACTCAAGTCCCTTTGGGACTTCAGAATCATTACCAAATTTCCTGGGACCTTTTTATAGTATTTTGTGTTGCATGGGACCTCAATGTCATTTTCCCTTTAAAAATTTTGGAAAAAAACCAACTTAGATAAAAGAAGAAAGTACCTAAATCTATTTTTTCTTTAATATTTTCTTCTTTTCTCAGTTCTTTCTGCCAGCGTTTTTCTTTTCTCAGTTTGGTGATATTTCTTCCAAAATAAAGAATTTAAGTAGATTTTAATATTTTATAAAAGAATATACATTCGTAGATTACGTGAGGTAAATAATTTTTTTGGGATGATCACTGGATGAAAAGTATTTTGCTTGAGAGGAATAAATTCCAAAATACTGCCGATTTCCACTAGCGAGGCGGAACAGTTCCCTCAATAATATCTGATCCAATAGTGGCCATCCGCGCGTATTCTTCAGTTTTTCACTGACCTCCAGTTCGGCCTTGGTGGTTTGAGGAACACGACCAAAACCCTAACCCTAATCATAACCGCATCCGTCCATGGCCTCCGATGCACATGGCTCCCGTCACAAGCACCGGCGCTCATCTTCTCCCGAAGAAGTCGAGCGATCCTCTAAACGTCACAAGCACCGCCACCATGGCCACCGCCATCATCGGCACCGCCACGGTAGCAGGAAACACGAAGAGGAGCATGAACTCGATGCCGAAACTGTTAATAAGGTTCCTTCTCCAACTCTTGGTCCTGAGTCTGACAGGCCTGATGATGATGTGGAGGAGGGGGAGATTCTTGAAGAGGAGGGTCCCGGTGGCCGAGATGGTGAGATTGGAAAAAAGCATACGGAGTCCGATGCTGAGTCTGGTGAAATCATGGCCACGGGAGGTCGAGGTATTCGATCCGATAATTCAAATCCGGTAGGTTATGATTGAATTTATCGTTTTCTTTATCTTTGCTACTTTCCGCATCTGTTTGGTTGCTGAGGAAGTGGAGACTCCGATACTATAAATTAGAAGAACTTGTTTTCTTGTTCGGTTTTGTTATTGTTCAAAAAATTCAATATTATTTTCTTTGGTGATTGTTGGCATTTCAATGAATCCACTTCTTCTTGGTAACCAAACAGGGCTTGGAATTTGTATTTCAAAATGTATAATGAATTATTGATCCATGAGAGTTTGGTAGAATACCATGTCAGTGTCTCATAGATATGTAGAACCCGCTTGCACTACACGAACATGAATGAATTGCAAAAGAGGTCTCTCTAGGCGTTTCAGTGAAGACTGATGGCTTACGGTTAATTTGTAAGAGCTGGTTACGAGTCCTTTTTTTTTTAATCTTTTTAATTTTATTTGTTGACCGATATGAATGTTACGCTCATTCTGCTTTAACTTAACTAGTTAAGTGTGAGGACCATTGACATATGCACATAATTACCTCTTGTGCTGAGCAGGTACCTTCCACCGAAGAGATGTTGCATGGGAAGGACGCCATTCCCTCTAAAGAGAAAGTAGTGACTACTGCTAAAGGTTTAGAAACTAATAGTGAGGATATCAACAATGGTAGATTTATTAGTCCACGATTGGATGGAGAAGATGATACTCGCCATCAGGGACACACTGGTCACAGTAGAAATGAAGTTGATGGTTCTCCTACTCATTCAAGTGCGGAGTCCGTAGATGCTAAGCATGCTAGAGCTATTTCGGATGGTTTGGGCAATGGGTATTTGGATCGTAAATCTTCCAAAGAGGATAAATGGCCGCATGGGGAGCTTGGATGTTTTAAAGGAAATGAAAAGCTGAAAGGTGACTATGACAACGAAGATCTGGAGGTTAATGGAGGCAAATTAAGGATTCATAGGAAGAACTCCTCCCCTGAAAGTGGAGGTAGCAAATATAGGGCCAGGGAAAGCTCACCTAATTATAGGTGTAGGAGTCGATCCAGATCAAGTGGTCATACTCATAGTGTAATAGAAGAATATGCTCATTCCAGGAGGAGGAATGACGAGGAAAGAATTGGGGAATATGGCAGGGAGCGTGGACATGTGAGTAGGGATTTGGTGGCAGGTGATAGAAGGGAGCACAGTTCCAGCTATTACAGTCGGGAGGCCCGAGATAGAGATAGGAGCAAGGACAGGGATGGGGATAGGGACCTAAGAAGAGAAAAGGAACGGGAAAGGAGCCGGAATAGGGAGGATGATCGTGTGCATAGGAGGGGAAAAGAACGTGAAAGGAGTCATGAGAAGGATAGAAGGGATGTGGAAAAAAGATAGGAGCTGGGGAAGAGAGGTGGACAGGGATAGACGAAGAGAAAGGAGCGAGATAGAGAGAGGAGCTGGGAGATTGTGGCTGAGCGGCATAGAAGTGATAGGGGACGAGAGAGGAGTAGGGACAGAGGAAGGGTTGGGGAGAGAGATAGAGTTCGTGAGAGTGAAAGGGATGATAAACATCGAGAAAGAGATAAGATTAGGGAGAGGGAGAGGCGTAAGGATAGAAATGTTCTTGATAAAGATAAAAATCTGGGTTATGAGCATGGTAATGAGAGCCGGGACGGAGATATGCGCCGTAAGCATTTGAGACATGAAGAAGCAGAAAGCCATAGGGAGAAAAAAAGAAATTCTGAGTCTGTGACAGTTGATAAACCTGTGGACAGGTATTTATATTTTCATCAGAAGTGTCTATACAAAATAAGCTCTTTTATTTTATTGTTTTTACCATTATTTTAATAATACCTCACTTCATTGATTTATGTTGACCAGGGGTGAGGATGAACAAGATGACCTGGATGAGACGGTTACGTTGCCATTTGCAGAACAAGAAGAGGAAGACCTCAATAGAATTAAGGAGGAGAGTAGAAGGAGGAGGGAAGCAATCTTAGAGAAATATAAAAAGCAGCAACCAAGCAGCATCAACAAGAAGAACAAACTTCTGAAAATAAAAAAAAGGTTTTTTTGGCTTTTATTTCCTTAAATTTTCTCTATTACCCTTAAAGTCTGTTTGGATTAGTTGGAAAAAAGCACTTTTTTGCTGTATGCAATATACAAGGGGAGTTTTGTCTTGTATAGCCTAAACATGATCATTTTAAGAGGTCCCAAACACCCAGTTAGTGATGTTCTGTTGACATGGCCTAAGAATGTGCAACACTCTATGGATTCTGATACATAAATAAGTCTCAGGAGTTGGATGATATGTGTGTGGCATTTTTGTTGTTTGCTCTTCCCCTGTATTTGCTTACTGTCATTATGTGTGTGCCACAGTGGGTTACTTTTTATACTAAAACACGCTTTTGAACTATGGTTAGATAAGGATCCTGTGAATGTTCCGGCTACTGTTTCTGAAGCTCCTGATGCTAAGAACGATGGTGCTGATGTTTTTGAAACGGAACCATCTTTTGCTGTTGGTAAATCACCCCGAGAAAATGGAAATGATGCATCCGAAAAGATCCCTGGTGTTGCTGGGGGCTTGGGAGAGGGTTCACCAAAGGTTTGTTCATTTCTTATTGTATATGATGGGGAAAATATCATAACTATAGTGGGTTCATGGTCAAACCCTTTTTAGCTATTTTGCTTTGAAGCTAATTTATAACATTTACAGAGTGAAAGATCCGATGACCAGTTTTGTGATGACATATTTGGTGAGACACCAACAGGAGTTCGCAAATCAGTAAGTGTTTGGTCAACTTAATGTGTTTGTATAATGACAGCCATTGTTTTTGTCCACTCAAGCTAGTAGGTCCCTGGGTTGATATATTGCTTTATAAGTAACAATTCTTGCATGGAGTGGTATTATGAGTTTTTTAAGTCATTGGCTGATGCTTCTTAAAGTAGAATGTTATGGATGGTGTATGGGTACTTGAAGTTCCATAGTGTATGAGAGCGTGATATTTTAGTGACTGATTAAGGAGTTGTGATTTGGGGAAATCTTAGTTTTTATACTTATTGAACATTTAATTTTTAGATGCCTGTTGCTTATCTTCTGACATTTTTTCAAGCTCAGCTTAATATTAACATATTAATTCATACTTAGTGTGATAGGTGATTTTCACCGTGGGTGGTAATATAGTGCAGATAAGATCTTAAGTAACCACTGGATTTTGTGGTTTAATAGTGTGATAGGTGATTTTCTCCGTGGGGTGGTAATATAGTGCAGATAAAATCTGAAGTAACCACTGGATTTTGTGGTTGAATGTGTTTAGTAAAATTTTTTTGCGAGAATTTTATGGATTTCATTTTTATAGTTCCTGATGAAAACTAAGATAGAACCTAGGAATTTTATAAACATATAAAGACAGAGTAATATATGAATGGTACCTATGTCTGATCCCCTCTCCTCTTCTCATCCTATCTAAGAATTTGTCTTATTTTGCAGGGCAAAGGGGATGGATTGCGTGTTGACAGGGGTGGATTGCATGACAATTGGGATGATGCAGAGGGGTATTACAGTGAGTATCGCATATAATTGTATCTAGCTGTATTAATTATAATCTAATTGTTGACTCTAGTGTTAATTGGTTTTTGTGGCCTTGTGCTGGCTGTGCACCCTGGCAAGGTGTTTATGCATTTGTTATGGTATCGTTTATTAAAACCAAAACAAGATAAATTTTGCATTATAAGCTAGGATTCAGAATTTAGAATTACTAGAAGACTCAAGAATGCTGTAATGAAACTTCTTACTATCACAGTAACTAATTTTGTTTATCAATTTCTAGATCTCTTCAGGTGTGCTTTGTCAATGTGATGTGGAATGTCTCGTTAAAGTATTAGAAATCCTAGAAGTTGTTGGCCTGTCTCTTGTGTTTGAGATAAGGATCACATTGTCCTTTATGAATATTTGCGGCTTATTATAGACTTTTTATTTTATGTTGATTTCAGCTTATTTTGCATTACAATTAGGATTCACATTTAAAGTTGATATAATACCTAAGAATGTTATAACGGAACACAGTTTTATAGTAACTTATTAGTTTTTTTTAATTAATTCTCTATTGATGAATTTTTAGTGATTTGTTCAGATATATTTTGTCAACATGGTGGAAAGTTACTTGAAACTACTGGAAAAGTTGGCCCCTTTTTTTTTAATAGTTTTTAATTAATTCTGGCCTTGGGCATCTCTGTTCTTCTGATTGTGGTGTTGTGCGCCAATATTTCTATGTGATTCTGCAGGCTATCGTTTTGGTGAAATACTTGATGGTCGATATGAAGTCACAGCAGCTCATGGTAAAGGTGTCTTTTCAACAGTTGTTCGTGCAAAGAATCTAAAAGCTGGTAATGGTGAGCCAGAAGAAGTAGCTATAAAAATTATTCGTAATAATGACACCATGTGAGTTATAATGGTCCCCTTGTATCTTCATAAAATATTTTGCATATAACTTAGTGCTCTATTGCTCATTGGTATATATGTCTATTCTGGTACAGGTACAAGGCTGGTATGGATGAGTTGGTCATACTAAAGAAATTAGTAGGTTCAGATCCAGATGATAAGCGTCATTGTGTTCGTTTCCTTTCAAGTTTTAAGTACAGGAATCACCTTTGTTTAGTTTTTGAATCTCTTCATATGAATCTGCGTGAGGTTTTAAAGAAGTTTGGTCGCAATATTGGCCTTAGGCTAACAGCTGTGAGAGCGTACGCGAAACAACTCTTTATTGCATTGAAGCATCTTCGGAACTGTGGTGTTCTCCATTGTGATATAAAGCCAGACAATATGTTGGTATGTCTAAAATATCTTTTTGTGTTTGGCTTGTTTTTGAAAAGGGAAAATTAGTATGCAAGTCGTTATAATTTCACCTCATTTTTAGTTTAGTTTTTGTAGTTTTTCCCCTTTTTTTATTGGGTCCTTGTAGTTCGCTCAATTATAGGTATTGGTCCCTATACTTGTAATTTGTCATTTTGTAAGAGGATGTTAGTAGCTGGTAATGTGACTCTCACTTAGTATACATTTGAATTAACTTTGTCCCATGGATTTAAATAAAATCATAATCAACCAAATTATAGATTATATAGATGCAAGGAGACAGTTATGAGCATACTTATTTTTATTTTTATGTTGATAATAAAGAAATTTTAGTCCCCACCATTTTATTTTTAAAAAACTTCTCATTTTGTATTTTGTGACAATTTATATGTTGTTTAGTCGGCATCTGCAGATGCCCTAGCATGGAAACTAATGCGTACAATTGAATAAATTTTAAGGACCCAATAAAAGAAAAAAAGCTATAGGGGTCTGTTTAAAAATTAGGTGAAGCTATAGGGATTGACGAATCAATTTTTCTTCAAAAATCCTTTCATTTTTTTTTTTTTTGGTATATAACAATTAACATTTTCCTTTTTGATTAGGTGAATGAAGCAAAAAATGTTTTGAAGCTTTGTGACTTTGGTAATGCTATGTTTGCTGGAAAGAATGAAGTCACACCATACCTTGTGAGTCGCTTTTATCGTGCCCCTGAAATAAGTAAGTTCCTTCCTATAGTATCTTATTTTAATGATGAAATTCTTATAGTTTCCGATTGCTGAATTTTGGTATGTTTTTGTGCAGTACTTGGCTTGTCATATGATCATCCGTTAGATATTTGGTCTGTTGGATGTTGTTTGTACGAACTTTATACTGGAAAAGTTCTTTTCCCAGGTGGTACTAACAATGACATGCTACGGCTTCACATGGAATTGAAGGGTGCTTTTCCGAAGAAGATGCTTCGTAAGGTAAATGTTTGTATGCTTATCATGAATTGTTTGCAGCTGGTTTGTTGGTCTTATGTGAATCTCTCTCTTAGAAGCAGCCCTAAACAAGAAATCTTGTTCAAGATATGATTGTTGTTTGAATTTTTTTGGAGGATGGAATAAAATGATTCATAAGACAATGGATTGGCAGGGGAAGGGATGAAAATGAATGATTTAGTTTTCTATTTTGTAGTTGTTAGATGATCAGTGGTGATGGAGTGATCACTGCAGCAGTTTAGTTAATACATGATTATTATGTATTAAGGCTATGTTTCTTTGTGATTTATGTTCATCCTTGTGATTGATCTGGAGTCTGTTGGTAGTGGGCGGATTGGGTTTGCTATAACATGGTTTTGGATAAAAAGAGTGATGGGGTGTGGCATTTAGTTTTCAGACCCCTTCATATTGGTGGATTTGCGCTGGATTAATTCTGACTGCACCTGCACTTTAATGAACGTAATTCTAACAGGCTGTTATTATGTACTTATCACCTTATCACAATACACCGGTATTTACAGAGCGAAGAGAAGCTATACTATGAAACTAAACTGTTTTTTTTATAAAAAAAAGAAATTTCTGATTATAATTAAAATAAGTTAATGATCCCTTGGATTTATGGGTTCGCTAATCTGTAAGTCGTGGGTTTGCTTATTCCTAGAAGTTAAGAATTGTAATAACTGATTCCTAAAGAAGGAGGACCACTGCAAATGATCTCTTAAGGACGTCTATAGTTTGGAAATTTTTTTCTCTAAAATTCACTCCACTTCACTTAGATTGCAGTTTTCTGACAATAGTGTTCACTAATCTATTTTTTATGGAAATTTTATTATTTAAAAAATTTAGTATGATCTCTCCTGCCTAGCGTCACTCTTTGAAACTTCAAATAATCTTACGTAATGTGAATCTGTTAGGTGTTTGGATTAGCTTTTTAAAAGTAATTTTATAGTGTATGAGGTAAGTATGTGAGATGATTTTTGCCTTCACTTGCATGAAAGGAGGGGTTACCAAGCACCCCCTATATGTTTTTGTTAGCAATTGATTCTTTATCTTTTCGCTTTTTTTAATCTCCTGTTTTGACTTTCAAATGTCATCCGTGTATATGATCTATATGTTGTAATGAACATGTGGTTTGTCTGATGAATTTTTTTTTTTGGGTATAACTTGCAGGGAGCATTTATTGATCAGCATTTTGACCAGGACTTGAATTTTCTTGCTACAGAAGAGGATCCAGTGACGAGAAAGGTGAGCTGGACCTTTTTTTTTTTTTTTTTTGAGATTTAAAAATTCTATTTCCAAGTCAACCATGCCATTTTTGTTAAGTAGGGTGGATATGCATTTTTGAGTTTGTTGATAGTGGATCCAAATTGATTGGCTAGGCTATAAAGCGGTTGATTCTCAACATGAAGCCCAAAGACATTGGAACTATCATTGCTGGCTCTCCTGGAGAGGATCCGAAGATGTTAGCTAATTTCAAAGATCTTCTGGACAAGGTTTTTGTCCTGGATCCGGAGAAGAGGTTGACAGTCTCACAAGCATTAAGCCATCCATTCATCACTGGCAAGTGAACAATGTTGCTGATTTTGACTCCGAAATGATGTTTGCTGATTTTTGTACATAATGACCCAATTCATAGTGATTCTAATCATTTGATATTATTTATCTTCTATGCCTCCTCCGAGGGGTGTCAGCAACACTAGTTGGCCCGTTGAAGTGATAAGGGTGATGTCTGATCAGGAGTACACTTTACTGGCGGTTCTTTCAGTGGAATCTTTCAGTGGAATGTACTGTTTCTATTGTAAGACAACTTGCCGATGGCAGTTCCCCCCCTTTTCTTGTATGGCCATTGTGTAATTTAGTATATTAGTTTTTTCAATATAGGTGTATATGTACTTTGGACATTATTTTTGCAATTATCTTTTATAATGGAAAATTTGATTTAGCACATGCTTTTCTGATCTTTTGCTGAACATTGGCTCTTGTATTATGTTTTACTCTATTCTTTTGTAGCATTAGCCTCTGCAACTTCCGTTTACCTTTCTCATTCTTAGTTGCTATGTTTTATTATTTGATAAATTGTGGTCCTCCCTTGCTGCTGTTGATGCCAGTTCATTTGTCCTTGCATTTGTTTATTTACTTGGATTCTGGAGATGCTAATTTAATTTTTCATTCAGGAGGCATTGTGAGGCAACCCTCCAGTCCTTAGGTGCTTTAAAGGCACTCAGGAGAAGGTACCTTGGTTTGTTTTCGGGAAATTAATTTGACCATGCTGGAATGAGAAATAATTTATTTAAGATTCTACACAAGCACCAGTAGATTAGTCACTTGATTGGAAATTAATGAAGTTGTTTGTGTGATCTATTTGAGATCACTGGATAGGTCTTAATCTTGCTGTTGCTAATAATGGGGTAGGTACGCTGTGGAATCAAAATATTTGTCAGTATATTCTATTGCTTAAAAGCTACTCACGAGTGACATTGTTAGAAAGTGTTGTATTTTAATGTTTATTGGCTATCCTCCGATTGATCAAGCTATATGGCATGCGAATTGCTTGGCGTGTTGTGCATGTCCTTTTAGGTTGGAAATATAGATGTGCATAGTACGTTAATTTTATTAGCTTCTCCTTGAGTCCAGCATCTTTGTATTTTTTTGTTTCAAATATTTCTTATCCAAATCCTAATGAAATTGCGTTGCATCTTATCCATGGCCTGGTCATTCCGGAGGCATTTCCACTGGAGGTGTTTGGCCGTCTTCTTGAAGGGGATTCGTATCTGAGGGGGTAATTAAATCCAGAAACTTCTGTTCACTTAACCTTTTGGTACGGGTTAAAGTTGATGTTGCCTCTATTCCATTGAATATTCTGGTTTTAATTTCCTTTTCTCTTTTTAGGTACAGTATCTTTGGTCCTGCTATTTTTGTAAGTATATACATGTCCAACTTAACTTTCTCTTTCTTTGCATTTATATGACTGATGATCAATGGCCTGAGGTTTCCAGTGGGTAGTCATTCTCGGTTTTCATTTGTGCATTGATATTTCATGACCTCCATGGATTCAATGTATTCCAATGGGTAGTCATTCTCAAATTATTCAACAGCTGTGTTCATGATGGTGAAATTTGGGCTGTATCGAACATTCTTTCTTAATCCTATGTTCCTCTGAATTAGATGTATTGCTAATGATCCCCTTCCTCATATCATGGCTGTCTGGATTCCCCTTTAAACATTCCCTTTTGTAAGTCCGTTCCATATTACTCCTTCAGATTGGAATCTCCATCCTCAAACGTGTCTATTTTTTGCTGTCAATCCTGAATAGGTCTTCTCCACAACTTCATATGTGCCAGTGTTTCTA